>NC_092738.1:10898471-10960971 GCF_047496885.1 Scyliorhinus torazame | reverse complement strand
ACTACCCCATGCCTCCTTACTTTCTGCATAAGCCTACCATGGGGAACTTTATCAAATGCCTTACTAAAATCCATGTACACTACATCCACTGCTTTACCTTCATCCACATGCTTGGTCACCTCCTCAAAGAATTCAATAAGATTTGTAAGGCAAAAAGGTGTGTGTGAGAGAGAGTGTGTGTGAGAGGGAGAGAGAGTGTGTGTGTGTGCGAGTGAGTAAGTGAGTGTGTATGGGGTGTCTGTGAGAGAGTTGGGTGTGTGAGAGAGTTGGGTGTGTGAGAGAGAGTGTGTGTGAGAGAGAGTGTGGGTGTGAGAGAGTGTGGGTGTGTGTGTGAGGGAGAGAGAGTGTGAGGGAGAGAGAGTGTGTGTGTGTGAGAGAGAGTGTGGGTGTGTGTGTGTGAGAGGGAGAGAGTGTGTGTGTGAGAGGGAGAGAGAGTGTGTGTGTGTGCGCGAGTGAGTAAGTGAGTGTGTATGGGGTGTCTGTGAGAGAGTGGGTGAGAGAGTGGGTGTGGCTGAGAGAGCGTGTGGGTGTGTGTGAGAGAGAGAGGGAGAGAGAGTGTGTGTGAGAGAGAGTGGGTGTGTGTTTGTGAGAGAGAGTGGGTGTGTGTGTGTGAGGGAGAGTGTGGGTGTGTGTGTGAGAGAGTGAGAGAGAGAGTGTGTGTGAGAGAGAGAAATGCAGGTGTGTGTGGGTGTGTGTGTGAGAGAGAGAGTGTGTGTGAGAGTGGGTGTGTTTGTGAGAAAGGGAGAGAGAGTGTGTGTGAGAGAGAGAAATGCGTGTGTGAGAGAGTGTGTGAGAGAGAGAGTGTGGGTGTGTGTGAGAGAGAGAGGGAGAGAGAGTGTGTGTGAGAGAGTGTGTGTGTGAGGGAGAGTGTGGGTGTGTGAGAGAGGGAGAGAGAGTGTGTGTGTGTGTGGGTGTGTGTGTGAGAGAGGGAGAGAGAGAGTGTGTGTGAGAGAGAGAAATGCGTGTGTGAGAGAGTGTGTGTGTGTGGGTGTGAGAGAGAGAGTGTGGGTGTGTGTGAGAGAGAGAGGGAGTGAGAGAGTGTGTGTGTGAGGGAGTGTGTGTGTGTGTGAGAGAGAGAGGGAGAGAGAGTGGGTGTGAGAGAGTGTGTGTGTGAGGGAGAGTGTGGGTGTGTGAGAGAGAGAGGGAGAGAGAGTGTGTGTGAGAGAGTGTGTGTGTGAGGGAGAGTGTGGGTGTGTGAGAGAGAGAGGGAGAGAGAGTGTGTGTGAGAGAGTGTGTGTGTGAGGGAGAGTGTGGGTGTGTGAGAGAGAGAGGGAGAGAGAGTGTGTGTGAGTGTGGGTGTGTGTGCGAGTGAGTAAATGAGTGTGTGGGGTGTCTGTGTGTGTGAGAGAGTGGGTGGGTGGGTGTGTGTGAGAGAGTGTGAGTATGTGTGTAAGAGTGAGTGTGTGTGTGTAAAAGTCAGGTTCTGACTGAATTGGCCTCATTGATGGCATCTTCTCCACAGACTGTGGACTCAAACAATTGCTGGTTTCAGGAGCAGAGGTAGGAAACTGGGGAACGGGTTAACAAAAAAAAGGGCGATTATGGGATTTAGCAAGAAAAATGAATCCATTCTATACCTTGTGCACATTCTTGGTGCTCTGTGATGATGCCAGTGAGAGATTATGTAAAATAAAAACACATCTATTTTGTTTGCGTTAATGTTATTCCAATTAATCCCATAATTATCATATTTGAAGCATATTTCATGAAGTGCACTTTCACAGGATAATAAAGCAAATGAAATTCAAAGAGAGAAAGATGTGTCTGTGACTTTATTTTTTCTCTACTTTGTACTTTTCCTTTTTCCATCACCCTCTTCCCACCCCCACATTCCCCAATGCTGTTATTCCGAGGTGGGAGTGTGGGGCATCCCAACACAGAGAGAAAAGTCAAACTGTCGAGACTTGTTCAGCACTGTTCTACAACACAAAGAAAAGCCAAACAGCGGAATGCCTTACCTCCCTCAACCTTTCCCTAGTATAGTCTTCAGTTTATTCAAATAGGAAATATGGCGCGATGACATCGGCTGGACAACACGACACCAGTCGAAGGAAATGCGGAAGGCATGCGGGCAACGTATGCCGCCTGGCACGGTAAAATTGCCAATTAACGGGCTGTTGAACTTGTTTTTTAAAAAAAAACATTTTCCAATTAAGGGACAATTTAGCGTGGCCAATCCACCTACCCTGCACATCTTTGGGTTGTGGGAGTGAAACCCACGCAGACACGGGGAGAATGTGCAAACTCCACACGGACAGTGACCCAGAGCCGGGATTCGAACCTGGGGCCTTGGCACCGGGTAGCAGTGCTAACCACTGCGCCGCTGTGGGAGTGTTTTAAGGCAGCTGTAGCAAGGTGGCACAGGCAGGCGGGAGAGAAGCCCTGCCACCAGGACTGTGGCTGTATGTACCAGCAAATACTGCTGGTGAAAGTGGCAGCACGTTTCTGGGTTTTTTTGGAGTCCATTTGTTGACTTTTTTGAGCCATCCATAAGAAATAGAGACAGATTCAAAGAACAAACAAAGAACAAAGAAATGTACAGCACAGGAACAGGCCCTTCGGCCCTCCAAGCCCGACCATGCTGCCCGACTAAACTACAATCTTCGACACTTCCTGGGTCCGTATCCCTCTATTCCCATCCTATTCATGTATTTGTCAAGATGCCCCTTAAATGTCCCTATCGTCCCTGCTTCCACCACCACCTCCGGTAGCGAGTTCCAGGCACCCACTACCCTCTGTGTAAAAAACTTGCCTCGTACATCTACTCTAAACCTTGCCCCTCTCACCTTAAACCTATGCCCCCTAGTAATTGACCCCTCTACCCTGGGGAAAAGCCTCTGACTATCCACTCTGTCTATGCCCCTCATAATTTTGTATACCTCTATCAGGTCTCCCCTCAACCTCCTTCGTTCCAGTGAGAACAAACCGAGTTTATTCAACCGCTCCTCATAGCTAATGCCCTCCATACCAGGCAACATTCTGGTAAATCTCTTCTGCACCCTCTCTAAAGCCTCCACATCCTTCTGGTAGTGTGGCGACCAGAATTGAACACTGTACTCCAAGTGTGGCCTAACTAAGGTTCTATACAGATGCAACATGACTTGCCAATTCTTATACTCAATGCCCCGGCCAATGAAGGCAAGCATGCCGTATGCCTTCTTGACTACCTTCTCCACCTGTGTTGCCCCTTTCAATGACCTGTGGACCTGTACATAGAACATAGAACATAGAAAATACAGCACAGAACAGGCCCTTCGGCCCACGATGTTGTGCCGAACCTTTGTCCTAGATTAATCATAGATTATCATTGAATTTACAGTGCAGAAGGAGGCCATTCGGCCCCCCGAGTCTGCACCAGCTCTTGGAAAGAGCACCCTACCCAAACTCAACACCTCCACCCAACACCAAGGGCAATTTGGACATTAAGGGCAATTCATCATTGGCCAATTCACCCAACCCGCACATCCCTGGACTGTGGGAGGAAACCGGAGCACCCGGAGGAAACCCACGCAGACACGGGGAGGACGTGCAGACGCCGCACAGACAATGACCCAAGCCGGAATCGAACCTGGGACCATGGATCTGTGAAGCAATTGTGCTATCCACAATGCTACCGTGCTGCCCTTAAGAACAAATAAATCTACACTATATCATTTTCCCGTAATCCATGTACCTATCCAACAGCTGCTTGAAGGTCCCTAATGTTTCCGACTCAACGACTTCCACAGGCAGTGCATTCCATGCCCCCACTACTCTCTGGGTAAAGAACCTACCTCTGATATCCCTCCTATATCTTCCACCTTTCACCTTAAATTTATGTCCCCTTGTAATGGTGTGTTCCACCTGGGGAAAAAGTCTCTGACTGTCTACTCTATCTATTCCCCTGATCATCTTATAAACCTCTATCAAGTCGCCCCTCATCCTTCTCCGCTCTAATGAGAAAAGGCCTAGCACCCTCAACCTTTCCTAGATCTCTTTGACTTTCAATACTCTTGAGGGTTCTACCATTCACTGTATATTCCCTACCTGCATTAGACCTTCCAAAATGCATTACCTCACATTTGTCCGGATTAAACTCCATCTCCCATCTCTCCGCCCAAGTCTCCAAACAATCTAAATCCTGCTGTATCCTCCGACAGTCCTCATCGCTATCCGCAATTCCACCAACCTTTGTGTCGTCTGCAAACTTACTAATCAGACCAGTTACATTTTCCTCCAAATCATTTATATATACTACAAAGAGCAAAGGTCCCAGCACTGATCCCTGTGGAACACCACTGGTCACAGCCCTCCAATGAGAAAAGCATCCTTCCATTGCTACTCTCTGCCTTCTATGGCCTAGCCAGTTCTGTATCCACCTTGCCAGCTCACCCCTGATCCCGTGTGACTTCACCTTTTGTACTAGTCTACCATGAGGGACCTTGTCAAAGGCCTTACTGAAGTCCATATAGACAATATCCACTGCCCTACCTACATCAATCATCTTAGTGACCTCCTCGAAAAACTCTATCAAGTTAGTGAGACACGACCTCCCCTTCACAAAACCGTGCTGCCTCTCACTAATACGTCCATTTGCTTCCAAATGGGAGTAGATCCTGTCTCGAAGAATTCTCTCCAGTAATTTCCCTACCACTGAGGTAAGGCTCACCGGCCTATAGTTCCCGGGATTATCCTTGCTACCCTTCTTAAACAGAGGAACAACATTGGCTATTCTCCAGTCCTCCGGGACATCCCCTGAAGACAGCGAGGATCCAAAGATTTCTGTCAAGGCCCCAGCAATTTCCTCTCCAGCCTCCTTCAGTATTCTGGGGTAGATCCCATCAGGCCCTGGGGACCTATCTACCTTAATATTTTTTCAGACACCCAACACCTCATCTTTTTGGATCACAATGTGACCCAGGCTATCTACACCCCCTTCTCCAGACTCAACATCCAATAATTCCTTCTCTTTGGTGAATACTGATGCAAAGTATTCATTCAGTACCTCGCCCATTTCCTCTGGCTCCACACATAGATTCCCTTGCCTATCCTTCAGTGGGCCAACCCTTTCCCTGGCTACCCTCTTGCTTTTTATGTACGTGTAAAAAGCCTTGGGATTTTCCTTAACCCTATTTGCCAATGACTTTTCGTGACCCCTTCTAGCCCTCCTGACTCCTTGCTTAAGTTCCTTCCTACTTTCCTTATATTCCACGCAGGCTTCGTCTGTTCCTAGCCTTTTAGCCCTGACAAATGCCTCCTTTTTCTTTTTGATGAGGCCTACAATATCACTCGTCATCCAAGGTTCCCGAAAATTGCCGTATTTGTCCTTCTTCCTCACAGGAACATGCCGGTCCTGTATTCCTTTCAACTGCCACTTGAAAGCCTCCCACATGTCAGATGTTGATTTGCCCTCAAACATCCGCCCCCAATCTATGTTCTTCAGTTCCCGCCTAATATTGTTATAATTAGCCTTCCCCCAATTTAGCACATTCATCCTAGGACCACTCTTATCCTTGTCCACCAGTACTTTCAAACTTACTGAATTGTGGTCACTGTTACCGAAATGCTCCCCTACTGAAACATCTACCACCTGGCCGGGCTCATCCCCCAATACCAAGTCCAGTACCGCCCCTTCCCTAGTTGGACTGTCTACATATTGTTTTAAGAAGCCCTCCTGGATGCTCCTTACAAACTCCGCCCCGTCTAAGCCCCTGGCACTAAGTGAGTCCCAGTCAATATTGGGGAAGTTGAAGTCTCCCATCACCACAACCCTGTTGTTTTTACTCTTTTCCAAAATCTGTCTACCTATCTGCTCCTCTATCTCCCGCTGGGTGTTGGGAGGCCTGTAGTATACCCCCAACATTGTGACTGCACCCTTCTTATTCCTGATCTCTACCCATATAGCCTCACTGCCCTCTGAGGTGTCCTCTCGCAGTACAGCTGTGATATTCTCCCGAACCAGTAGCGCAACTCCGCCTCCCCTTTTACATCCCCCTCTATCCCGCCTGAAATATCTAAATCCTGGAACGTTTAGCTGCCAATCCTGCCCTTCCCTCAACCAGGTCTCTGTAATGGCAACAACATCATAGTTCCAAGTACTAATCCAAGCTCTAAGTTCACCTGCCTTACCCGTAATACTTCTTGCATTAAAACATATGCACTTCAGTCCACCAGACCCGCTGTGTTTAGCAACTTCTCCCTGTCTGCTCTGCCTCAGAGCCACACTGTCCCTATTCCCTAGTTCTCCCTCAATGCTCTCACCTTCTGACCTATTGCTCCCGTGCCCACCCCCCTGCCATACTAGTTTAAACCCTCCTGTGTGCAGAGAGCAAAGGGCTCCGTTACTAGGAACATGGTTATGGACTAACCTGAGCTCATCGGAGAACCTCAGCGTGGATCTTTGTTTTAGATTAATTTACGGGATGTGGGCTTCGCTGGCTCGGTCAGCATTTATTGCCCATCCTTAGTTGCCCCTTGAGAAGGTGGGGGTGAGCGGCCTTCTTGAATCGCTGCAGTCCTTGAGTTGTAGGCACACCCAATGTGCTGTTAGGGAGGGAGTTCCAGGATTTTGACCCAGCGACAGTGAAAGAACGGCCGATATATTTCCCAGTCGGGGCGGTGAGTGACTCGGAGGGGGACCTCCCAATGGTGGAGTTCCCAGGTATCCGCTGCCCTTGTCCTTCTCGATGGTAGCGGTCGTGGGTTTAGAAGGTGCACCAAACTTGGTGAGTTGCTGCAGTGCATCTTGTAGATGGTACACACGGCTGCCCCTGTGCGTCAGTGGTAGTGGGAGTGAATGTTTGTGGAAGGGGTGCCAATCAAGCGGGGCTGCTTTGTCCTGGATGGTGTCGAGCTTTTAAAATATATATTTAGGGTAACCAATTCATTTTTCCCAATTAAGGGGCAATTTAGCATGGCCAATCCACCTACCCTGCACATCTTTGGGTTGTGGGGGCGAAACCCACGCAGACACGGGGAGAATGTGCAAACTCCACATGGACAGTGGCCCAGAGCTGGGATTCGAACCTGGGACATTGGCCCCGTGAGGCGGCAGTGCTAATCACTGCGCCACTGTGCTGCCAAGGTGTCGAGCTTCTTGAGTGTTGTTAGAGCTGCACTCATCCAGGCAAGTGGAGAGTATTCCATCACACTCCTGACTTGTGCCTTGTAGGCAGGCTTTGTGGGGTCAGGAGGGGTCAGGAGTGGGGTCCTTTGTGGGGTCAGGAGGTGAGTTACTCGCCGTAGGATTCCTAACCTTTGACCTGCCCTGGTAGCCACAATATTAATTTGGTTCCAGTTCAGTTTCCGATCAATGGTCTGTAAAGTGTGATTCACATGGGACAATCCTAGTTGGATTTTCTGAGGTCACCAACATGGGAACATGCGCGGATAGTATTTCTATGGGCCTTCAAAAGGTATTTGATAAATAGTCAGTCCCACAAAGGAAGAACACTGCAAATAAAACAATGGTTTCCCCAAAAGCACCGGCTTTTCTACAGTCAGCTGGCTATATCATAGGGCAAGTGCTGTCAGCTCTTTTAGCGAAGTTCATTTTCCTGTGACGCAATATGTACAGATTACTTCTGCCATTGTGGTCACTGAAAAACTAGAAAGAGTCCCCTCACAGGTGTTAAGTAATGGGTTGAGAGACATTGCAATTAGTTGTCTCATTTATGTTAAGTATCCATTAATTGACACTGATATGTAAAGGGGCTTCAGGTGGCCTCTGTCAGGTGGTGTGTTGTTAAGAGTTTTGTGCAGAGGCTGTGGAAGGGAAATAAATGGTGTTTGGTGAAAAGGAACAAGAACTTTAGACTCTTCATATCACAGCAACTAAAACGTATAACAGGAAATTTAAAAATGAAAGCTGCAAACTTACACCAATCAGATTCATTTCCTCATCAGTTCAATGTTTTTATCCATGTGACTAGATTTGTTGGCAAGCAGGCAGTTACTGGACCTTTTTTTTTCAGTGGCAGAGCAGGGTGGAAGAGAGCTTTCAATGAGCAACAGCCAATTCAGAATGAGGGAGTACAATCCTACAATTTGAGCCACTGAGAATGAAATCAGGACCGTTTTCCAGACAAAGCTGAATGGAAATAAGGAACTCGCTCCTTCAAAATTCTATTGAGGCTGGGGCTCAACTTAGAATTTCAGAATTGAGATTTTTATTGGGTTAAGGGTATTCAGAGATTCCTAAAGTTGACAAAGTTAAGACACAGATATGCCATGATTTAACTGAACGGTGGAATAGACTTGAGGGACTGAATGGCCTCCTCCTGATCCTATTTACCTCTGAACCACAGTCGGGCTAGTTTAATGGTGGCTAGTTTAATTGCCATTCTACTGTCCAAACCCCAGCCCAGAAAGGGGCAATTTAGCGTGGCTAATCCACCTACCCTGCACATCTTTGGGTTGAGGGGGTGAAACCCACGCAAACACGGGGAGAATGTGTAAACTCCACACGGACAGTGACCCAGGGCTGGGATTGAACCTGGGTCCTTAGCGTTGTGAGGCAGCAGTGCTAACCACTGGGTCACCATGCTGTCCACCGGACAGGGAACTCATAACTAAATTGCTAACATGAGGGCTATGAAGAGGAGTCGGTTGGTCAGTAGTTTGGTGGGAAAAAAATCGAGGGAAACGTATGTGGGTCTCCGGAGGGAATGGAGAGATTTGGAACTGAATTATAGAAAGATGTGAGCCCAGTCTTGGAGGAAGGAGACGTATGTGTACAGGCAGATGTAGAATGAATACAGGTCAGGATTTTATTGGTGGATGGATATACTGACACCATCATCCAGACACAAACGGAATTGTGGCATTGAAGGCATGCTAGCAGTCATAGAATTGACAGTGCGGAAGGAGGCCATTCGGCCCATCGAGTCTGCACCGGCCCTTGGAAAGAGAACCCCACCCAACCTTTTTGGACACTAAGGCCAATCCACCTAATCTGCACATCTTTGGACTGTGGGAGGAAACCGGAGCACCCGGAGGAAACCCACGCACACACGGGGAGAACGTGCAGACTCCGCACAGACAGTGACCCAAGCGGGAATCGAACCTGGGATCCTGGAGCTATGAAGCCACAGTGCTAACCACTGTGCTACCACACCTCCCTCATCACCCCAAGTCATTACCCCAACGTGAGTCAGCAAAGCTCACGAAAGATAGGGAGAGGAACAAACCTGAGAACAAAAAAAAGGTTTATCGCCTCACTGCACGTCCATTAATCTCTGTGATTTTGTCATGCGCTAAATGTTTGTTTACCAAGCAGTTAAATAGTGCAATGAGACTACAAAAAGATGGATCAGACAGGACTTAACGACTTGAAAAGATGAAGTCAACCAGCAGTTGAAGTGTAAAGGTACACATCCCATACACGCTCACAGTGATCATTCTCCGGGAAACATGAGCTGCGCTCAAATCCCAGCAGATTAAAAAGCCTTTTGCTTTTCAAACAGGGCACATCAGAAGTGAAGGGCTGGAACGGCCCTCATCCTTCACCTGAAAACATCAGTGAGATATCTGCAGGCACTCGCACTTTTTTATTATCCTTGTGTGGTTCTAGGTCATGACTGCTGCGTACAGGAACACCACAAATCTCACCAACAAAAGATGGCAGCGACTGCTCATGTAACGATGTTTAGATTTGCCACTCAGAGGCCATGGGCTGCATTCTCCGATTCTGTGGCGATGTCCGGAGCATGTGTCTAGTATCATGACCAAAAATACGGCGCCGCTCCCACACCGATGCTCCGCCCGGTGGGGGGCTAGCAGGCACGCCACGTAAACCCCCGGCTTTCCCTGGCTGGTGTTATCGTGTGGGGCGCAGAGGTTGCTGAGTGAGTGCTTGCTGAGAAGGGGAGTGAATAACAGGTCAGCTCTTTCTTTCTTTTTCTTTTTTTATCTAGAGGGGATGGCAGGGAAGGTAGTGCAATGTTCCTCCTGCAGAATGTTTGAGGTGAGGGACGCCGACAGTGTCCCTGCTGATTTCATCTGTGGGAAGTGCACCCATCTCCAGCTCCTCAGAAACCGCGTTAGGGAACTGGAGCTGGAGCTGGATGAACTTCAGATCATTCGAGAGGCAGAGGTGGTCATAGATAGAAGCTTCAAGGACTCCGAAGAATAAACAAAGAACAAAAACAAAGAAATGTACAGCACAGGAACAGCCCTTCGGCCCTCCAAGTCCGTGCCGACCATGCTGCCCGACTAAACTACAATCGTCTACATTTCCTGGGTCCGTATCCCTCTATTCCCATCCTATTCATGTATTTGTCAAGATGCCCCTTAAATGTCACTATCGTCCCTGCTTCCACCACCTCCTCCGGTAGCGAGTTCCAGGCACCCACTACCCTCTGCGTAAAGAACTTGCCTCGTACATCGCCTCTAAACCTTGCCCCTATCACCTTAAACCTATGCCCCCTAGTAATTGACCCCTCTACCCCGGGGAAAAGCCTCTGACTATCCACTCTATCTATGCCCCTCATAATTTTGTAGACCTCTATCAGGTCGCCCCTCAACGTCCTTCGTTCCAGTGAGAACAAACCGAGTTTATTCAACCGCTCCTCACACTAATGCCCTCCATACCAGGCAACATTCTGGTAAATCTCTTCTGCACCCTCTCTAAAGCCTCCACATCCTTCTGGTAGTGTGGCGACCAGAATTGAATACTATACTCCAAGTGTGGCCTAACTAAGGTTCTATACAGCTGCAACATGACTTGCCAATTCTTATACTCAATGCCCCAGCCAATGAAGGCAAGCATGCCGTATGCCTTCTTGACTACCTTCTCCACCTGTGTTGCTCCTTTCAGTGACCTGTGGACCTGTACTCCTAGATCTCTTTGACTTTCAATACTCTTGAGGGTTCTACCATTCACTCTGTATTCCCTACCTGTATTAGACCTTCCAAAATGCATTACGTCACATTTGTCCGGATTAAACTCCATCTCCCATCTCTCCGCCCAAGTCTCCAAACAATCTAAATCCTGCTGTATCCTCCGACAGTCCTCATCGCTATCCGCAATTCCACCAACCTTTGTGTCGTGTGCAAACTTACTAATCAGACCAGTTACATTTTCCTCCAAATCATTTATATATACTACAAAGAGCAAAGGTCCCAGCACTGATCCCTGTGGAACACCACTGGTCACAGCCCTCCAATTAGAAAAGCATCCTTCCATTGCTACTCTCTGCCTTCTATGACCTAGCCAGTTCTGTATCCACCTTGCCAGCTCACCCCTGATCCCGTGTGACTTCACCTTTTGTACTAGTCTACCATGAGGGACCTTGTCAAAGGCCTTACTGAAGTCCATATAGACACCATCCACTGCCCTACCTACATCAATCATCTTAGTGACCTCCTCGAAAAACTCTATCAAGTTAGTGAGACACAACCTCCCCTTCACAAAACCGTGCTGCCTCTCACTAATACGTCCATTTGCTTCCAAATGGGAGTAGATCCTGTCTCGAAGAATTCTCTCCAGTAATTTCCCTACCACTGAGGTAAGGCTCACTGGCCTGTAGTTCCCGGGATTATCCTTGCTACCCTTCTTAAACAGAGGAACAACATTGGCTGTTCTCCAGTCCTCCGGGACATCCCCTGAAGACAGTTAGGATCCAAAGATTTCTGTCAAGGCCTCAGCAATTTCCTCTCCAGCCTCCTTCAGTATTCAGGGGTAGATCCCATCAGGCCCTGGGGATTATCTACCTTAATATTTTTTAAGACACCCAACACCTCATCTTTTTGGATC
Organism: Scyliorhinus torazame; assembly: GCF_047496885.1. Classification (NCBI taxonomy): domain Eukaryota; kingdom Metazoa; phylum Chordata; class Chondrichthyes; order Carcharhiniformes; family Scyliorhinidae; genus Scyliorhinus; species Scyliorhinus torazame. The sequence goes on along the minus strand of NC_092738.1, from coordinate 10,949,237 downwards.
TCAATGTGACCCAGGCTATCTACACACCCTTCTCCAGACTCAACATCTACCAATTTCTTCTCTTTGGTGAATACTGATGCAAAGTATTCATTTAGTACCTCGCCCATTTCCTCTGGCTCCACACATAGATTCCCTTGCCTATCTTTCAGTGAGCCAACCCTTTCCCTGGCTACCCTCTTGCTTTTTATGTACGTGTAAAAAGCCTTGTGTTTTTCCTTAACCCTATTTGCCAATGACTTTTCATGACCCCTTCTAGCCCTCCTGACTCCTTGCTTAAGTTCCTTCCTACTTTCCTTATATTCCACGCAGGCTTCTTCTGTTCCCAGCCTTTTAGCCCTGACAAATGCCTCCTTTTTCTTTTTGACGAGGCCTACAATATCTCTCGTTATCCAAGGTTCCCGAAAATTGCCGTATTTATCCTTCTTCCTCACAGGAACATGCCTGTCCTGAATTCCTTTCAACTGACACTTGAAAGCCTCCCACATGTCAGATGTTGATTTGCCCTCAAACATCCGCCCCCAATCTATGTTCTTCAGTTCCCGCCTAATATTGTTATAATTAGCCTTCCCCCAATTTAGCACATTCATCCTAGGACCACTCTTATCCTTGTCCACCAGTACTTTCAAACTTACTGAATTGTGGTCACTGTTACCGAAATGCTCCCCTACTGAAACATCTACCACCTGGCCGGGCTCATTCCCCAATACCAGGTCCAGTACCGTCCCTTCCCTAGTTGGACTGTCTACATATTGTTTTAAGAAGCCCTCCTGGATGCTCCTTACAAACTCCTCCCCGTCTAAGCCCCTGGCACTAAGTGAGTCCCAGTGAATATTGGGGAAGTTGAAGTCTCCCATCACCACAACCCTGTTGTTTTTACTCTTTTCCAAAATCTGTCTACCTATCTGCTCCTCTATCTCCCGCTGGCTGTTGGGAGGAACCCCCAACATTGTGACTGCACCCTTCTTATTCCTGATCTCTCCCCATATAGCCTCACTGCCCTCTGAGGTGTCCTCCCGCAGTACAGCTGTGATATTCTCCCTAACCAGTAGCGCAACTCCGCCTCCCCTTTTACATCCCCCTCTATCCCACCTGAAACATCTAAATCCTGGAACGTTTAGCTGCCAATCCTGCCCTTCCCTCAACCAGGTGTCTGTAATGGCAACAACATCATAGTTCCAAGTACTAATCCAAGCTCTAAGTTCATCTGCCTTACCCGTAATACTTCTTGCATTAAAACATATGCACTTCAGGCCACCAGACCCGCTGTGTTCAGCAACTTCACCCTGTCTGCTTTGCCTCAGAGCCCCACTGACCCTATTCCCTAGTTCTCCCTCAATGCTCTCACCTTCTGACCTATTGCTCCCGTGCCCACCCCCCTGCCATACTAGTTTAAACCCTCCCGTGTGACCCTAGCAAACGTCGCGGCCAGGATATTTATACCTCTCCGGTTTAGATGCAACCCGTCCTTCTTATATAGGTCACACCTGCCCCGGAAGAGCTCCCAGTGGTCCCGATAACGGAAACCCTCCCTCCTACACCAGCTGTTTAGCCACGTGTTTAGCTGCTCTCTCTTCCTATTTCTATCCTCACTGGCACGTGGCACAGGGAGTAATCCCGAGATTACAACCCTAGAGGTCCTGTCTTTTAACTTTCTGCCTAGCTCCCTGAACTCCTGCTGCAGGACCTCATGCCCCGACCTCTGCCTATTTTGCCCTCCCCCTTCAGGATGCCCTCTACCCGTTCGGAGACATCCTGGACCCTGCCGCCAGGGAGGCAACATACCATCCTGGAGTCTCTTTCACGTCCACAGAAGCGCCTATCTGTGCCCCTGACTATAGAGTCCCCTATTACTATTGCTCTTCTGCACTTTGACCCTCCCTTCTGAACATCAGAGCCAGCCGTGGTGCCACTGCTCTGGCTGCTGCTGTTTTCCCCTGATAGGCTATCCCCCCCGACAGTATCCAAAGGGGTACACCTGTTCAAGCGGGGGACAACCACAGGGGATTCCTGCGCTGACTGCCTGCCCTTTCTGGTGGTCACCCATTTCTCTGCCTGCACCTTAGGTGTGACCACATTTACATAACTGCGATCTCTGATGCTTTCTGCCACCTGCATGCTCCTAAGTGCATCCAATTGCTGCTCCAACCGAACCATGCAGTCTGTGAGGAGCTCCAGTTGGGTGCACTTTCTGAAGATGAAGCCATCCGGGACGCTGGAAGCCTCCCGGACCTGCCACATCTCACAGTCAGAGCACTGCACCCCTCTAACTGACATTGCGTCAATTAATTAAAATTAAAAGTTTAAAAAATTTTTTTAATGTATATATTTTTTTTAAGTTACTGTTAACTATCTGTTTCCTAGCACTAGATTTCTAATATAAATGCGAAGGCTAAATATAGTACTCTCCGATCTCTGGCTTCGATACCCCTCTAAATTATATTTAAGTAATTATGTTTAATTAGTTACCAATGCTTAATTTTTTTAATTTAGTGTAGATTCCCAACCAGCCACTCAGGTCACAGCTTTTCTGTGATGTCACTTCAGTTTTCCCCCGACACACACAATTTGAAAAAGGTATAAAAGTAAAAATGAGTAAAAATCACTTACTTACCTTCTTACCTTCTGAGTGTCTTAGATGTTCTCAGGTTCTCTCCCTGACAGAGACTGCTCATCCTCCTCCGAACCTCCGAACCTCCGAATAAAGATAGATGGGTGACGGTGAGAGGGGCTGGGAGGAAGCAGTCAGTACAGTGATCCCCTGTGGTCGTTCCCCTTCGTAACAAATATACCGCTTTGGATACTGTTGGGGGGGGACGAATTACCAGGGGTAAGCCATGGGGTACAGGTCTCTGGCACAGAGTCTGTCCCTGTTGCTCAGAAGGGAAGGGGGGAGAGGAGTAGAGCATTAGTCATTGGAGACTCCATAGTTAAGGGGATAGATAGGAGATTCTGTGGGAACGAGAGAGACTCACGGTTGGTGTGTTGCCTCCCAGGTGCCAGGGTGCATGATGTCTCGGATCGTGTTTTCGGGATCCTTAAGGGGGAGGGGGAGCAGCCCCAAGTCGTGGTCCACATAGGTACCAACGACATAGGTAGGAAAAGGGATAGGGATGTAAGGCAGGAATTCAGGGGGCTAGGGTGGAAACTTAGATCTAGGACAAACAGAGTTATCTCTGGGTTGTTACCCGTGCCACGTGCTAGCGAGATGAGGAATAGGGAGAGAGAGGAGTTGAACACGTGGCTACAGGGATGGTACAGGAGGGAGGGTTTCAGTTTCTGGATAATTGGGGCACATTCTGGGATCGGTGGGACCGCTACAAACGGGATGGTCTACACCTGGACCAGAGGGGTACCAATATCCTGGGGGAGAAATTTGCTCATGCTCTTCGGGAGGGTTTAAACTAGTTCAGCAGGGGCTTGGGAACCTGAATTGTAGCTCCAGTATACAGGAGGTTGAGAGTAGCGAGGTCATGAGTAAGGTTTCAAAGTTACAGGAGTGTACCGGCAGGCAGGAAGGTGGTTTAAAGTGTGTCTTCTTCAATGCCAGGAGCATCCGGAATAAGGTGGGTGAACTTGGGGCATGGGTTGGTACCTGGGACTTTGATGTTGTGGCCATTTCGAAGACATGGATAGAGCAGGGACAGGAATTGTTGTTGCAGGTGCCCGTGTTTAGATATTTCAGTAAGCTCAGGGAAGGTGGTAAAAGAGGGGGAGGTGTTGCATTGTTAGTCAAGGACAGTATTACGGTGGCAGAAAGGACGTTTGATGAGGACTCGTCGGTTGAGGTAGTATGGGCTGAGGTTAGAAACAGGAAAGGAGTTCCCTGTTAGTGGTTTTCTATAGGCTTCCAAAAAGTTCCGGAGATGGAGAGGGAAGGATTGCAAAGATGATTCTGGATAGGAGCGAAAGCAACAGGGTAATTGTTATGGGGGACTTTAACTTTCCAAATATTGACTGGAAACGCGATAGTTCGAGTACTTTAGATGGGTCCGTTTTTGTCCAATGTGTGCAGTAGGGTTTCCTGACACAGTCTGTAGATAGGCCAACGAGAGGCGAGGCCATATTAGATTTGGTACTGAGAAATGAACCAGGACAGGTGTTAGATTTGGAGGTAGGTGAGCACTTTGGTGATAGTGACCACAATTCCATTGCGTTTACTTTAGTGATGGAAAGGGATAGGTATATACCGCAGGGCAAGAGTTATATCTGGGGGAAAGGCAATTATGATGCGATGAGGCAAGACTTAGGATGCATCAGATGGAGAGGAAAACTGCAGGGGATGGGCACAATGGAAATGTGGAGCTTGTCCAAGGAACAGCTACTGCGTGTTCTTGATAAGTATGTACCTGTCTGGCAGGGAGGAAGTGGTCGAGCAAAGGAACCATGGTTTACTAAAGCAGTTGAAACACTTGTCAAGAGGAAGAAGGAGGCTTATGTAAAGATGAGACATGAAGGTTCAGTTAGGGAGCTCGAGAGTTACAAGTTAGCTAGGAAGGACCTAAAGAGAGAGCTACGAAGAGCCTGGAGGGGACATGAGAAGTCTTTGGCAGGTAGGATCAAGGACAACCCTAAAGCTTTCTATAGATATGTCAGGAATAAACGAATGACTAGGGGAAGAGTAGGGCCAGTCAAGGACAGTAGTGGGAAGTTGTGCTTGGAGTCCAAGGAGATAGGAGAGGTGCTAAATGAATATTTTTTGTCAGTTTTTACACAGGAAAATGACAATCTGGTTGAGGAGAATACTGAGATTCAGGCTATTAGACTAGAAGGGCTTGAGGTTCATAAGGAGGAGGTGTTAGCAATTCTGGAAAGTGTGAAAATAGATAAGTCCCCTGGGCCAGATGGGATTTATCCTAAGATTCTTTGGGAAGCTAGGGAGGAAATTGCTGAGCCTTTGGCTTTGATCTTTAAGTCATCTTTGTCAACAGGAATAGTGCCAGAAGACTGTAGGATAGCAAATGTTGTCCCCTTGTTCAAGAAGGGGAGTAGAGACAACCCCATTAACTATATACCAGTGAGCCTTACTTCTGTTGTGGGCAAAATCTTGGAAAGGTTTATAAGAGATAGGATAATCATCTGGAAAGGAATAATTTGATTAGAGATAGTCAACACGGTTTTGTGAAGGGTGGGTCGTGCCTCACAAACCTTAATGAGTTCTTTGAGAAGGTGACCAAACAGGTGGATGAGGGTAAAGCAGTTGGTGTGGTGTATATGGATTTCAGTAAAGCGTTTGATAAGGTTCCCCATGGTAGGCTACTGCAGAAAATACGGAGGCATGGGATTCAGGGTGATTTAGAAGTTTGGATCAGAAATTGGCTAGCTGGAAGAAGACAAAGGGTGGTGGTTGATGGGAAATGTTCAGCCTGGAGTTCAGTTACTAGTGGTGTACCACAAGGATCTGTTTTGGGGCCTCTGCTGTTTGTCATTTTTATAAATGACCTGGAAGAGGGCCTAGAAGGATGGGTGAGTAAATTTGCAGATGACACTAAAGTCGGTGGAGTTGCGGACAGTGCGGAAGGATGTTACAAGTTACAGAGGGACATAGATAAGCTGCAGCACTGGGCTGAGAGGTGGCAAATGGAGTTTAATGCAGAAAAGTGTGAGGTGATTCATTTTGGAAGGAATAACAGGAAGACAGAGTACTGGGCTAATGGTAAGATTCTTGGCAGTGTGGATGAGCAGAGAGATCTCGGTGTCCATGTACATAGATCCCTGAAAGTTTCCACCCAGGTTGAGAGGGTTGTTAAGAAGGCATACGGTGTGTTAGCTTTTATTTGTAGAGGGATTGAGTTTCAGAGCCATGAGGTCATGTTGCAGCTGTACAAAACTCTGGTGCGGCCGCATTTGGAGTATTGCGTACAGTTCTGGTCGCCGCATTATAGGAAGGATGTGGAAGCATTGGAAAGGGTGCAGAGGAGATTTACCAGAATGTTGCCTGGTATGGAGGGAAAATCTTATGAGGAAAGGCTGAGGGACTTGAGGCTGTTTTCTTTAGAGAGAAGAAGGTTAAGAGGTGACTTAATTGAGGCATACAAGATGATCAGAGGATTGGATAGGGTGGACAGTGAGAGCCTTTTTCCTCGGATTGTGATGTCGAGCACAAGGGGACATAGCTTTAAATTGAGGGGAGATAGATATATGACAGACGTCAGATGTAGGTTCTTTACTCAGAGAGTAGTAAGGGCGTGGAATGCCCTGCCTGCAACAGTAGTGGACTCGCCAACACTAAGGGCATTCAAATGGTCATTGGATAAACATATGGACGATAAGGGAATAGTGTAGATGGGCTTTAGAGTGGTTTCACAGGACGGCGCAACATCGAGGGCTGAAGGGCCTGTACTGCGCTGTAATGTTCTATGTTCTATACAGACGGAGAATTTCCGGGTCCATGGCCGCGTGTGCGCACGGCGGTGACCTGCGGCGGCCGCGCCGTACAACATGGCGCCGGCCGTGCGCGGATTCGGCCTGCCAGATAGTGCCCCCCTGTAACCCCTCTTGCCACCACTGGACCACTGGCCACCAGTCCCCCCAGCCCCCATTGAAGCCCCCCTGGCCAGCAGAAGCCCCCCGCCCCCCCCCCGACGCAGTCCGCAGCCGCCACGCGAGGTTGACGAAAACTCAGAGCACGTGTGTCCCGCGCCGTCTGGAAGTCGGCCCATCGGGGGCGGAGCATCGGGGGAGCGCCTTCAGGTGACGTCCTGAGGCCGTCCCGACGGCGTGCGGCATTCTCACCGATTACACCTTTTTGGAGGGGGCAGAGCATCCAAAAGCAGCCCCCCCCCCCCCCGATTCCAAAATCAAAAGGGATTCTCCGGCCAATCGCCGAATGCGATTCCGGCGTCGGCAATCGGAGAATCCCACCCGATGGCCAAAGCCACCTGATAAACAAAGTATAATTTGACCTGGCGATGCTGTGGAAGCAGCATTGTTGATGCCCTGTTCACTCCATCGCTGGAAGAATCTTTGTCACACTTCCAAATGCGAGAGACGGGGAACAAAATCGCGTCGGCTGCCCGAAGCAACACTTTGCAATATTGCAGGAGATGTGGTTCATCTGTGACGAGGATCTTAGTTGCATCTTTTTCCTTACACCCATCGCCCTCTCATGTGCATCAGTGCCAGGAATGAAAGGCTTGATATGTTACATGCAGTTGACTCATTACTGACAAGGTTCTTGGAATGCTGACTTTGACAATAGACTGAGATATGAAGGTATATCTATTGGGAGATCTACTACGTAAGCTATTGCAACATTGCAAAGCCTACTGACAGCTGGACTCACATTCTGGAATATGCGCAGCATCATTTCCTCTCTCACCAGAACACCTACTTTTAATTGGACCTGATTCACCACAATATTACACACTCCTCAAACACCTTGTTGGAAATACAAGTTTGTTGTTAACATGCCATACACAAGGTTTGATTTGTGTGTGGGTGTGGTGAACGCAGGGGCTGGTTTAACTCACTGGGCTAAACAGCTGGCTTTGAAAGCAGACCAAGGCGGGCCAGCAGCACGGTTCAATTCCCGTACCAGCCTCCCCGAACAGGCGCCGGAATGTGGCGACTTGGGGCTTTTCACAGTAACTTCATTGAAGCCTACTCGTGACAATAAGCGATTTTCATTCATTTCATATTGCCAGGGCATACCTGTCAAGAATGGGCTCTTGAGTTATGCACAGGAGGGCTTCGAGTGCCCGGGAAACTAACTCAACCCCATGATGAGACAGTGCCTCTGAGGTTAGGGGCAAACATTGAAATGTATGGGGTGTACCCTCCTGACAATCAGACAGAAAAGTGGGGCAGCACGGTGGCGCTGTGGGTTAGCCCTGCTGCATCACGGGGCCGAGGTCCCGGGTTCGATCCGGGCTCTGGGTCACTGTCCGTGTGGAGTTTGCACGTTCTCCCGTGTCTGCGTGGGTTTCACCCCCACAACCCAAAGATGTGCAGGGTAGGTGGATTGGTCACGCTAAATTGCCCCTTCATTGGAAAAAATGAGTTGGGTACTCTAAATTTATTTTAAAAAAGGGAAAGTGATGAATAAATGATATCCTTTGCAAGAGGCCAGAAACTGAAGTAGCTGATATTATCTGTGATGTGGAGATGCCGGCGTTGGACTGGGGTGAGCACAGTACGAAGTCTTACAACACCTTCCTCAGGTGAAGGAGCAGTGCTCTGAAAGCTAGTGATTGAAAACCTGTTGGACTTTAACCTGGTGTTGTAAGACTTCTCACTGATATTATCTGATGGCAGGAGCCCACAGGTATGATGCTCCCCTTTTTGCCCCATTCTTGGCTGAATTTCATCATACAACTTTAGCTCAGTGGGCAGCACTTGGGTTCAGAAGGTTGTAGGTACAAGACAGTACTTTTTTTGGGTGGTATTTATTTATTTTTAAAATTTCCAATTAAGGGGCAATTTAGAATGGCGAATCCACCTACCCTGCACATCTGGGTTGTGGGGGTGAGACCCACGCAGACACAGGGAGAACGGGCACGCTCCACATGGACAGTGACCCAGAGCCAGGATCGAACCCGGGACCTCGGCGCTGTAAGGTAGCAGGGTGAACCACTGCGCCATCCGGTAGCTAGAGAGTGCAATGCTCCCTCAATACTGTACTGGGGTGCCATCTTTTAAATTGAGGCCTTGTCTGCCTTTGCTGACAGGTATAACCGATCCCACACTATTGCAAAGAAGAGCAGGGGGAGTTCTCCTCGGTGTCCTGGTCAATATTTATCTCTCAATCGGCATCACTGAAACGGATGATCTGGTTCTACTTGCATTGCTGTGTGCGGGAGCTTGCTGTGCACAAAGCAGCTCCCACCTTTCCAACATGATGCTCCTTCTACAAAGGATTCAGAAGGTGGGACGGGGAATGGAATTAGTTGAAGCTGCCAGTGTTTCAAGTTGAAACACTGACTGGAAGAGAAAGAATGAAAAAGAAATCTTCAAAAGCAATCTGGCCAAGCCAGCTGTCCTGTGGGGTATGGGTGACTGTTTGCTCAGTGATCTGAACACTGTCGGGCTTCCTGGTTTGAGGTGACAGACAGTGCCCTCATTGTGCCTCTCACAAGGAGATGCATTTGCGGTGGCACGTTGTTGGTTGTCGAACGTGCAGGATGGCTCAGGAGGCTCCGGCAATTCATGATTAATCTCCAGGGCCCCGCAGCCATCAGATCGCAGGAGAAAAACCACAGGACCTGATGCGCAATCAATTACTCTCGAGACAAGGTGAGTCATAACGAATAGGCTTTAATCTGCTAGAACTGTACCCAGCAGCTTCGATACAGAAAGTGAAGGCTGCTGGGACGGCATTGGTTCTTATACTCCGCCTCTCAGGGCGGAGCTATGTACGTTAGCCAATGGTAGACTCCTGGGTCTAACCAATGGTCATCCACCTCTCAGGTACCGTAATACCTGGTATTACCACATTCACCCCCTGTTAAAAAAGAACCCAGCGGGGTGATGGCCAGCGTTAATAGTCGCCTTTTGCATGGTAGGACCAGGTATGGAGGTACCGTGATGTCGAGGGTAACAGAAAAGTGTTCATGGTGCAGCAATCAGTCGATCGGGTGGCCTGGTCGTCCTTCTGGAGCGTCTGGGCTTGGGCGGTGATTTTGATGGGGGTCCCAGAGGTTGCGACTTCGGGAACGTGATGTCATCCTCCCAGGCAGCTTCGTCACCCCTAGGCGGCGCTGTTGGGGCAAAAAGTGGGCAGGACGGGGGGGGGGGCGCGCCTGTAGGGGAGTCGGTGTGTGTTCTGGCCTAGGCAGGGGCAGCGGGAGTACTGACCCTCCAGTTAGGTGCTGTGGGGAGGGTGGGGGTGGGGGCAATGATGCGGGTGCGCGTGGGGCTCCGGCGGGCGCCAGGTCCCGAAGGGAGACCGTGTCTTGGCGGCCGTCAGGGAACGCTACGTAGGCGTACTGGGGGTTGGCGTGCAGCAGGTGGACCCTCTCGACCAACGGGTCCGACTTGTGCACCCTCACATGTTTCCACAGCAGGTAGGGTCCGGGTGTCGCTAGCCAGGTTGGGAGCGAGGTCCCGGAGGAGGACTTCCTGGGGAAAACAAGGAGACGTTCATGAGGTGTCTGATTTGTGGTAGTACAGAGCAGCGACCGAATGGAGTGAAGGGCCACTGGGAGGACTTCCTGCCAGCGGGAGACTGGGAGATTCCTGGACCGAAGGGCCAGCAGGACGGTCTTCCAGACCGTTCCGTTCTCCCTTTCTACCTGCCCGTTTCCCCGGGGGTTGTAACTGGTCGTCCTGCTGGAGGCGATGCCTTTGCTGAGCAGGAATTGACGCAGTTCGTCGCTCATAAAGGAGGACCCCCTGTCACTGTGAATGTACGCGGGGAAACCGAACAGCGTAAAGATACCCTGGAGGGCCTTGATGATGGTGGTTGTGGTCATGTCGGGGCAGGGGATGGCGAACGGGAACCGGGAGTATTCGTCAATCACGTTCAGGAAGTTACGTGTTGCGGTCGGTGGAGGGGAGGGGGCCTTTGAAGTCCATGCTGAGGCGTTGAAAGGGACGGGAAGCCTTTATCAGATGCGCTCTCTCTGGCCGGTAGAATTGCGGTTTGCACTCAGCTCAGATTTGGCAGTTCCTGGTGACGGTCCTGACCTCCTCGATGGAGTAGGGCAGGTTGCGGGTCTTGATAAAATGAAAGAAACGAGTGACCCTCGGGTGGCAGAGGTCCTCGTGGAGGGATCGGAGGCGGTCTACTTGTGCGGTGGCACAAGTGCCGCGGGATAGGGCATCAGGAGGCTCGCTTAGCTTCCCCGGACGGTACAAGATCTCGTAATTGTAGGTGGAGAATTCTATCCTCCACCGCAAGATCTTGTCGTTCTTAATCTTGCCCCGCTGTGCATTATCGAACATGAAGGCCACCGACCGTTGGTCCGTGAGGAGAGTGAATCTCCTGCCGGCCAGGTAATGCCTCCAGTGCCGCACAGCTTCTACTATGGCCTGGGCCTCCTTTTCGACCGAGGAGTGGCGAATTTCGGAAGCATGGAGAGTGCGTGAGAAGAAGGCCACAGGCCTGCCCGCTTGGTTGAGGGTGGCCGCCAGAGCTACATCGGACGCATTGCTCTCGACCTGGAAGGGGAGGGACTCATCGATGGCGCGCATCGTGGCTTTTGCAATGTCCGCTTTGATGCGGCAGAAGGCCTGGCGGGCCTCCGTCGACAGGGGGAAGTTTGTGGACTGGATCAGGGGTCGAGCCTTGTCGGCGTAATTAGGGACCCAATAGCTAAAGAAGCCGAGGCAGCGCATTAGGGCCTTGGGGCAGTGAGGGAGGGGGAATTCCATGAGGTGGCGCATGCGCTCAGGGTCGGGGCCTATGACTCCACTTTGCACTACGTTGCCTAGAATGGCTAGACGGTCGGTGCTAAACACGCATTTATCCTTATTGTAAGTCAGATTAAGGAGGTGTGCAGTCTGGAGAAATTTTCGGAGGTTGGTGTCGTGGTCCTGCTGGTCATGGCCGCAGATGGTGACGTTATCAAGATATGGGAACGTTGTGTGTAAGCCGTACCGGTCAACCATTCGGTCCATCTCACGCTGGAAGACCGAGACCCCGTTTGTGACACCGAAGGGAACCCTTAAAAAGTGAGAGAGCCGCCCATCTGCTTCGAAGGCAGTGTACTGGCGGTCACTATTACGGAGGGGCAGCTGGTGGTAGGCAGACCTGAGATCCACCGTGGAGAAAACCTTGTATTGCGCGATCCTGTTCACCAGGTCGGCTATACGGGGGAGGGGATACGCGTCCAGTTGCGTAAACCTGTTGATGGTCTGGCTGTAGTCGATGACCATCCTATGTTTCTCCCCGGTCTTTACCACCACTACTTGAGCTCTCCAGGGACTCTTGCTCGCTTCGATGACCCCTTCCTTCAGCAGCCTTTGGACCTCGGACCTGATGAAGGTCCGGTCCTGGGCACTGTACCGTCTGCTCCTGGTGGCGACGGGTTTGCAATCCGGGGTGAGGTTCGCAAACAGGGAAGGCGGGTCGACCTTAAGGGTCGCGAGCCGCCGAATTTAAAGGTCAGGCTTTGTAGGTGGCACTGGAAATCCAGCCCAAGGAGGGTGGCTGCGCAGAGGTGCGGCAGCACGTACAGGTGGAAATTGCGGAATTCCCTGCCTTGGACAGTGAGGTTCGCGAGGCAGAACCCCTTTATCTCCACCGAGTGTGACCCGGAGGCCAGGGAGATCCTCTGATTTACGGGATGGGTGACAAGAGAACAGCGCCTTACCGTGTCGGGGTGGACAAAGCTTTCCGTGCTCCCAGAGTCGATCAGGCACGACGTCACGTGGCCGTTGATGGGGATCGTCATTGTGACTTTCGCCAGCGTCCGGGGCCGACTGTGGTCCAGAGTCACCGAGGCCAGCTGCAGTAATGGAGAGTTCTGGTCGGGCAGCATGTAGTCGGCTGTGCTGGGGGCCTGGGGCCCCATCCAAGATGGCGTCACCCATGGGTCGGACATGGTGTCCGTGGATGAAGAAGATGGCGGCGGTGAGGGACAAAATGGCGGCGCCCACCCGTCCAGCGTGGTGTCCGGGGGGCAAAATGGCCGCGCCCGCGGGTCGCACGCAGCCTTAGGATAGGGGGGTGGCGGTGAGCGCTGGGCGGTCGGGGCCTGAAAGGGGGGTTGCCGATAGTCGCTGGAGACCGCGGCCACGGCGCGGGCCTGGCAGACCCCGACATAGTGGCCCTTCTTGCCGTACCCTTTGCCGGGCGCCGCGGGCGGGTATGATTCGCCAGCCCGCAGAAGAAACAGCGGTGTCCGGTGGCGTTAGTGGGCCATCTCGGTGCGCAGGCTTGCGAGGTCAGGGGAAAGGTCTGAGGGGCTGCCGCTACGGGGGGCCACCGCGCGATCGGGAGCAAAGGACAGTGCGTTTTTATATGCAACGTCCATGGACCCCGCCAGGGCCCGTGCCTCTAAGTCCCAGAGTGTCCATTTCCAGGAGCCTTCGGCGGATTTCGGGGGAGGTCATACCCGCCACGAAAGCATCCCTGATCAAAAGTTCCGTGTGCTCATTCCCCGAAACTGGCGGGCAGCCACAGTTTCGGCCCAGCACCAGCAGCGCCCGGTAGAAGTCTTCCAACGTTTCCTCGGGGCTTTGCTTCCTAGTCGCCAGCAGGTGACGAGCGTAGACCTGGTTCACAGGGCGGATATAATGTCCTTCTAGCAGCTCGATCGCGGCAGCATAATTCTCCGTCTCCTCGATAAGAGGGTAGATCCCAGGGCTGCCCCGTAAGCGTAGAAGGTGCATCTTTTGCCTTTCCGTGGGGGTGTCGGCGGCCGTGTCGAGGTAGCCCTTAAAGCACGCCAGCCAATGTTTGAAAATAGCAGCAGAGTTGTCCGCGTGGGGGCTGAGCTGAAGGCACTCCGGTTTGATATGGAGATCCATCCTTTCAACTGAAGTTGTAGCAGATTAAATTGATGCGCAATCAATTACTCTCGAGACGAGGTGAGTCATAACTAATGGGCTTTAATCAGCTAGAACTGTACCCAGCAGCTTCGATACAGAAAGTGAAGGCTGGTGGGATGGCATCGGTTCTTATACTCCGCCTCTCAGGGCGGAGCTATGTACAACAGCCTGGGTCTAACCAATGGTCATCCATTGGTACGGTACGGTAATACCTGGTATTACCACAGGACCATTTTAAAAATCGAGTTGTGACTTGTTGACCAGGAAAGCGGTGTTCTTGACACAGTACAAGCGGCTGATAGTCAGCCCAGGCAATCCTTCCACAACTTCCCCACTATTCCAATAAGAATCTTTATTGTCACAAGTGGGCTTACATTAACACTGCAATGAAGTTACTGTGAAAATCCCCTCGTCGCCACATTCCGGCGCCTGTTCGGGTCACAGAGGGAGAATTCAGAATGTCCAATTCACCATCTTTCGGGACTTGTGGGAGGAAACCGGACTGTCATGATATCCCCATCAGCATATCATGGTGCAGTCACACACACACTGATGGACAGGCATTTGGACCAACCAGCACACACACAACATCGCAGCCAATCACTAGTGAGAGCACACACACTATAAAAGGGGGAACATGAGAGTTCCCGCTCATTCTGGTAGGAGACAACTCGGGACACAGAGCTTGCACCGTGACACTCAGACATAGACCATGTGCTCAGTGCCTCACCAACATTAGTGATAGGGCTGGGTCCACAGGTTAGCTGGTAGCGAACGTACCCAAGTCTATAGTTAGTTGCATCTGTTGGTTAACATAATAAAATCAAGTTGTACCATCTACAGCTGTGTTGGCTCATTTGTGTATCAGGACACCCAACACGACACGGAGCACCCGGAGGAAACGCACGCAGACACGGGGAGAACGTGCAGACTCCGCACAGACAGTGACCCAGCGGTGAATCGAACCTGGGACCCTGGAGCTGTGAGTGTGTGTGTGGATACATGTTCAAAAAACTGGCTGTAAAAATATTGGCCATGGAACCAAAGGGCTGGTTGGCTGGGACTCATCCAATCAAGTGACAAAGAGACTGCTTCCTTTCTGATTGGCTGAGATTGGAGATTGGTATGGCAAGACCGTAAGAAACTACAGAGAGTCGTGAACACCGCCCAGTCCATCACACGAACCTGCCTCCCATCCATTGACTCCATCTACACCTCCCGCTGCCTGGGGAAAGCGGGCAGGATAATCAAAGATCCCTCCCACCCGGCTTACTCACTCTTCCAACTTCTTCCATCGGGCAGGAGATACAGAAGTCTGAGAACACGCACGAACAGACTCAAAAACAGCTTCTTCCCCACTGTCACCAGACTCCTAAATGACCCTCTTATGGATTGAACTGATCTCTCCACACACCTTCTCTACTGAATAGTTGTACATTCCGTATTCTTCACCCGATGCCTGTGTCTATGTATTTACAGTGTGTATTTATCGTATGTCCTATGTTTTTCATGTATGGAACAATCTGTCTGGACTGTACGCAGAACAATACTTTTCACTGTACCTCGGTACACGTGACAGTAAATCTAAATCCAGAAATCGGAAGAAAGGGTACTGTGAAGGTGGATGTGTTGGGTAACCAATGGGGGGGCGGTGGGGGATCATTAAAGGCAGGGGGTGGGATTGTCCGTCCCGCCAGCCCCGCTGTCCGACGCGGCTCGCCCCCTGCTGGCAGCGGGATTCTCCGTTCCCGCAGCCGGCCAATGGGGTTTCCCATTGTGACCATCCCACGCCGTCGGGAAACCCGCGAACGTGAGTGCGCTGCCGGCGAAGCGGAGGGTCCCGCCGACGGAGAATCCCGCAGAGGGTGTCGTGTGATAAAACCTGTAGAAATACATCCACCCAGAATTAGCAACTCTCCCTGTGGCTGCAGTATTCATTGAGAATCGGCACTGGGAGTATCAGACAGTTGTGGTAGGTTGCTTGCTTGCCAGCGAAGCAGACAGCTTAGAGAACTGGACGTATCCCTTAACTTGAGCGAATGTCTGGTGAATACTGAGTAATATTCACTGCCCCGTTATGAATTCACTGTTATCGATTTTTGTCTGATAATCGTCCTGTGGTGCTTCGAGACGCTTTACTCCTTTTAAAGGCATTTTTTAAAAATGGGAGTTCATAGAATCGCTACAGTGCAGAAGGAGGCCATTCGGCCCATCACGTCTGCACAGACCCTTTGGAAGGGTACCCTACCTAGGGTCAGGCCCCCACCCTGTCCCCTTAACCCAGCCACCCCACCTAACCTAACCTTTTGGACACTTTGACAATTTAGCATGGCCAATCCACCTAATGTGCACATCTTTGGACTGTGGGAGGAAACCGGAGCATCCGGAGGAAACCCACGCAGACACGGGGAGAACGTGCAAACTCCACAGTCACCCCCGAAGCCAGAATTGAACACGGATCCCTGGAGTTGTGAGGTGGCAGCGCTAACCACTGCGCCACCCCTTGTAGTTGGTAGATGTCTGTACAAAATTGGAAATGAGGAAAGGCTGTTGGCCTTTTATCTTCTCCCAAGCTTCCACTTAATTTTACAGACCCCACCAAAATATCGTCCTGACCTGAGCTGATAGCCAGTGTTTGAAAGCCCAAAAGGTGTCATAGGGACCACAGACCACAAGAAATCGATCCCTTTATCCTGGCAATAAATCTCCAAAATCCCCCAAATTGCCAAGATTTGGGACAATAAAATGATGTCAATGCTGAAATGCATGAGTGTGAGTGAGAGAATTTGTAAGATTGTGTGCATGAGTGTGCGAGAGAAAGCATGTGTGTGACCGTGAGTGAGAGTGGTGTTTGTGCTGTCCGTCCAGGAAGCTTTTCTAACACAGTATGTAGATTGTCCGACCAGAGGAGGGGCAATATTGGATTTAGTACTGGGTAATGAACCAGGGCAAGTGATAGATTTGTTAGTGGGGGAGCATTTTGGTGATAGTGACCACAATTCTGTGACTTTCACTTTAGTAATGGAGAGGGATAGGTACGTGCAACAGGGCAAGGTTTACAATTGGGGGAAGGGTAAATACGATGTTGTCAGACAAGAATTGAAGTGCATAAGTTGGGAACATAGGCTGTCAGGGAAGGACACAAGTGAAATGTGGAACTTGTTCAAGGAACAGGTACTACGTGTCCTTGATATGTATGTCCCTGTCAGGCAGGGGAGAGATGGTCGAGTGAGGGAACCATGGTTGACAAGAGAGGTTGAATGTCTTGTTAAGAGGAAAAAGGTGACTTATGTAAGGCTGAGGAAACAAGGTTCAGACAGGGCGCTGGAGGGATACAAGATAGCCAGGAGGGAACTGAAGAAAGGGATTAGGAGAGCTAAGAGAGGGCATGCAAAATCTTTGGCGGGTAGGATCAAGGAAAATCCCAAGGTCTTTTACACATCTGTGGGAAATATGAGAATGACTAGAGCGAGGGTAGGTCAGATCAAGGACAGTAGCGGGAGATTGTGTATTGAGTCTGAAGAGATAGGAGAGGTCTTGAACGAGTACTTTTCTTCAGTATTTACGAATGAGAGGGGCCATATTGTTGGAGAGGACAGTGTGAAACAGACTCGAGGAGATACTTGTTAGGAAGGAAGATGTGTTGGGCATTTTGAAAAACTTGAGGATAGACAAGTCCCCCGGGCCTGACGGGATATATCCAAGGATTCTATGGGAAGCAAGAGATGAAATTGCAGAGCCGTTGGCAATGATCTTTTCATCCTCACTGTCAACAGGGGTGGTACCAGGGGATTGGAGAGTGGCGAATGTCGTGCCCCTGTTCAAAAAAGGGAATAGGGATAACCCTGGGAATTACAGGCCAGTTAGTCTTACTTTGGTGGTAGGCAAAGTAATGGAAAGGGTACTGAAGGATAGGATTTCTGAGCATCTGGAAAGACACTGCTTGATTAGGGTGTTGCAGGGAAAAAGTCAGCCTGAGTCAGATGTTTGAATCGCAAGACAGGGTTTATTGTCTGAAGCTCCAGGGAGAACAGCGGGCCGGCATTAAAAGGCAGCACGGTCCACACTGAACTCAAAATACATACAGAAAGGCTTTATCTTATATAGTACAGATTTTTTACAAGTTTTGGCGGGCTTTTGGGTTCATGCATATTTACAGGTTTACCCTGCAGACATGATTCTTGGCGGGCTTATTCATGAAGGTTTTATCGTAGGTTAGTTTCAGTGGGCCATTACCGGTTCCCACTTCACAGCCCATGATTTCATTCATTCATAGTTTTCGCGGGCTTCCTGGCTCTGACATCAATACCATGCTTTTTAATAGGATTTATTTAGGTTCACAATAGAGCGCCCTTTAACTAGATCAAATGGTGATGGCTTTTGGGTGGCGGTTGAGATATGTTCCGGGTTTCATAACGAGGTGTTAAATGCAGGCTTTGTATTGATTGGGAATACTTTATTGTCCTGATAGGATCTGTGTCTGTGCTTTTTAAGTGTGGTCGTTCTGTGCTACCCATCTGATTTAACCCTTTGCCTGTTTCTGGTACAGTGTCAGCTATGATTCATGGTCTTGATCCGTTGTCCCGAATTTTCCCTGACAACAGTTCTGGTCGCCTCATTTTAGGAAGGATGTGGAAGCTTTGGAAAAGGTGCAAAGGAGATTTACCAGGATGTTGCCTGGAATGGAGAGTAGGTCTTACGAGGAAAGGTTGAGGGTGCTAGGCCTTTTCTCATTAGAACGGAGAAGGATGAGGGGCGACTTGATAGAGGCTTATAAGATGATCAGGGGAATAGATAGAGTAGACAGTCAGAGACTTTTTCCCCAGGTGGAACACACCATTACAAGGGGACATAAATTTAAGGTGAAAGGTGGAAGATATAGGAGGGATATCAGAGGTAGGTTCTTTACCCAGAGAGTAGTGGGGGCATGGAATGCACTGCCTGTGGAAGTAGTTGAGTCGGAAACATTAGGGACCTTCAAGCAGCTATTGGATAGGTACATGGATTAAGGTAAAATGATATAGTGTAGATTTATTTGTTCTCAAGGGCAGCACGGTAGCATTGTGGATAGCACAATTGCTTCACAGCTCCAGGGTCCCAGGTTCGATTCCGGCTTGGGTCATTGTCTGTGCGGAGTCTGCACGTCCTCCCCGTGTGTGCGTGGGTTTCCTCCGGGTGCTCCGGTTTCCTCCCACAGTCCAAAGATGTGCGGGTTAGGTGAATTGGCCAATGATAAATTGCCCTTAATGTCCAAATTGCCCTTGGTGTTGGGTGGAGGTGTTGAGTTTGGGTAGGGTGCTCTTTCCAAGAGCTGGTGCAGACTCAAAGGGCCGAATGGCCTCCTTCTGCACTGTAAATTCAATGATAATCTATGATTAATCTAGGACAAAGGTTCGGCACAACATCGTGGGCCGAAGGGCCTGTTCTGTGCTGTATTTTCTATGTTCTATGTTCTAACTCCCCCTTCTCGGCCAGGGGGCCCTGGCCGACCCCCCTCAGGCTGACATTTGTTCATAGATATCTCGTTGGTAGTTGAAGATCTTCTGGGGGAGTGAAGTCGCGGGGCTCTTAGAACATAGAACATAGAACAATACAGCGCAGTACAGGCCCTTCGGCCCACGATGTTGCACCGAAACAAAAGCCATCTAACCTACACTATGCCATTATCATCCATATGTTTATCCAATAAACTTTTAAATGCCCTCAATGTTGGCGAGTTCACTACTGTAGCAGGTAGGGCATTCCACGGCCTCACTACTCTTTGCGTAAAGAACCTACCTCTGACCTCTGTCCTATATCTATTACCCCTCAGTTTAAAGCTATGTCCCCTCGTGCCAGCCATTTCCATCCGCGGGAGAAGGCTCTCACTGTCCACCCTATCCAACCCCCTGATCGTTTTGTATGCCTCTATTAAGTCTCCTCTTAACCTTCTTCTCTCCAACGAAAACAACCTCAAGTCCATCAGCCTTTCCTCACAAGATTTTCCCTCCATACCAGGCAACATCCTGGTAAATCTCCTCTGCACCCGCTCCAAAGCCTCCACGTCCTTCCTACAATGCGGTGACCAGAACTGTACGCAATACTCCAAATGCGGCCGAACCAGAGTTCTGTACAGCTGCAACATGACCTCCTGACTCCGGAACTCAATCCCTCTACCAATAAAGGCCAACACTCCATAGGCCTTCTTCACAACCCTATCAACCTGGGTGGCAACTTTCAGGGATCTATGTACATGGACACCTAGATCCCTCTGCTCATCCACACTTCCAAGAACTTTACCATTAGCCAAATATTCCGCATTCCTGTTATTCCTTCCAAAGTGAATCACCTCACACTTCTCTACATTAAACTCCATTTGCCACCTCTCAGCCCAGCTCTGCAGCTTATCTATATCCCTCTGTAACCTGCTACATCCTCCCACACTATCGACAACACCACCGACTTGAGTATCGTCTGCAAATTTACTCACCCACCCTTCTGCGCCTTCCTCTAGGTCATTGATAAAAATGACAAACAGCAACGGCCCCAGAACAGATCCTTGTGGTACTCCACTTGTAACTGAACTCCATTCTGAACATTTCCCATCAACCACCACCCTCTGTCTTCTTTCAGCTAGCCAATATTCTGATCTGTTCTGATCCACATCTCTAAATCACCCTCAATCCCCAGCCTCCGTATTTTCTGCAATAGCCTACCGTGGGGAACCTTATCAAATGCTTTGCTGAAATCCATATACACCACATCAACTGCTCTACCCTCGTCTACCTGTTCAATCACCTTCTCAAAGAACTCGGTAAGATTTGTGAGGCATGACCCACCCTTCACAAAGCCATGCTGACTATCCCTGATCATATTATTCCTATCTAGATGATTATAAATCTTGTCTCTTATAATCCCCTCCAAGACTTTACCCACTACAGACGTGAGGCTCACCGGTCTATAGTTGCCGGGGTTGTCTCTGCTCCCCTTTTTGAACAAAGGGACCACATTTGCTATCCTCCAGTCCTCTGGCACTATTCCTGTAGCCAATGATGACATAAAAATCAAAGCCAAAGGTCCAGCAATCTCTTCCCTGGCCTCCCAGAGAATCCTAGGATAAATCCCATCAGGCCCCGGGGACTTATCTATTTTCAGCCTGTCCAGAATTGCCAACACCTCTTCCCTACGTACCTCAATGCCATCTATTCTATTAGCCTGGGGCTCAGCATTCTCCCCCACAACATTATCTTTTTCCTGAGTGAATACTGACAAAAAATATTCATTTAGTATCTCGCCTATCTCTTCAGACTCCACACACAACTTCCCATCCCTGTCCTTGACTGGTCCTACTCTTTCCCTAGTCATTCGCTTATTCCTGACATACCTATAGAAAGCTTTTGGGTTTTCCTTGATCCTACCTGCCAAATACTTCTCATGTCCCCTCCTTGCTCGTCTTAGCTCTCTCTTTAGATCCTTCCTCGCTACCTTGTAACTATCCATCGCCCCAACTGAAACTTCACACCTCATCTTCACATAGGCCTCCTTCTTCCTCTTAACAAGAGATTCCACTTCTTTGGTAAACCACGGTTCCCTCGCTCGACGCCTTCCTCCCTGCCTGACCGGTACGTACTTATCAAGAACACGCAGTAGCTGTTCCTTGAACAAGCTCCACATATCCAGTGTGCCCAACACTTGCAGCCTACTTCTCCAACCTACCCCTCCCAAGTCACGTCTAATGGCATCATAATTGCCCTTCCCCCAGCTATAACTCTTGCCCTGCGGGGTAGACTTATCCCTTTCCATCACTAACGCAAACGTCACCGAATTGTGGTCACCGTCCCCAAAGTGCTCACCTACCTCCAAATCTAACACCTGGCCTGGTTCATTATCCAAAACCAAATCCAATGTGGCCTCGCCTCTTGTTGGCCTGTCAACATATTGTGTCAGGAAACCCTCCTGCACACACTGTACAAAAAATGACCCATCTAATGTACTTGAACTATATCTTTTCCAGTCAATATTTGGAAAGTTAAAGTCTCCCAAAAAATTACTACCCTGTTACTTTCGCTCTTATCTTCTGTCATTAGACTTGCGGTTGGAATGGCTTTGGACACTATTAATTTGCAACACATTTTTACACAACCCACGCCTAGGCAGAGTACAAACCGTGTGGATAGCAGCAGAATCACCCCATTCATCAAATATGTTCCCCAAGCCTTACCCAGTAACCAGCCAAGCCAATCACCATTTCCCTGGGACCCCTGTCTGAACCCATTCAGCTGTTTGCGTATTGCAGCCATTGCTGCTGTGATATTGAGGGTCTCATCGTGTACATATGTTATGCATTTGTCCTGAATAATAGTGCACACCCCTCCTTGTTGGGCCAGCTGATAGTCTACCGCATAGCGAGTTTGTTGTGTGTACAGCCTAAGTTCCGCGAGTTCCTGATTAATAGCCCCTAATGCCTGCAAAGTGTGATTCCCGAGAATGGTTAATCCACAGATGATGAAATTCCTGTTTTTTGCACTAACCACCCCGGCCGCTCCCCCTAGGGATACAGTCCCTAGGAACCCATATCCTAATGATGACCCCAATGTAGTAGGTGTCTGCCAGTCAGCGCAGAATTCTGCACTGGCAGATCAAGAAACTATTCATTTTTGGACGTGTCCCTCGCTTGGGCATGGAACAGTAAGGGGTTTAATAGTCCCTACTGTGAAGAACCTCGGGGGTCGCGCTGTGACTGTTGCGTAAACATTTTTAAACAAGAACACATATCCCTCCTTTGCCCGGTAGCACCCTGTGCCCCTGGGTGGCTTAACCCTGTGGTTCCATGTGGAGGAACCCTCCCTTTCCCTCGACTCCCCAGTTGATTCTACCCCCTGGTAGAAATCAAATGGGTATGTCCATAAGGCTGAGCTTACGTGTGTGCCATTGCACATACCACACATAAGCTGCCTTCCCTTTGTAATCGCGACGCATTCCTGCTGCAGGCAAACGCAGGTGAAGTGTCCCTCTCGAATCTGGCATTTCTGCTGGGTGCACTGTGTCTGGACGCACAAATTGTTTCTAGGGACTAGGGCATACATGCATCCCCAGCCCTGTCCCTTGAAGCATTGGGGGTAATCCCCATATCCCTCTGCCCGTTGGGGCTCTGATCCTCCCGATATCCCGAGCTCAGTGAGCTCCACACACCTCCCCTGTATTCCCCGTTTGAAATGTCCAATTTGCTCATTACAGGGTTTCCCTGAGGTGTCTATGGTATATAATTTGTGTGGTAGCCACCCTGGTGTGGCTATGAATAGGGATTCTACTGAACCTGCGTTAGGATAGCAGGCGGTCCTGTTCCCATGTATCTGGGTGTGGGTTTTATAAAACAAGTTCTCCTCTATAAGTGACATTTTTACATTGGTAGGACATAGATATTGGAAAATATATATAGTTATAAGAATGGATTTGTCTAGCCCCATGTTGTGGGCCTCAATACAGTTAGAGACAGGACAGAAATATAACCAATATTAAATAGGGTGCTGTCTTGCTGGCCGATCTTTTGATGAATTGAGTTCCTCCTGTAGTCCAAAAAGGGAAAAATCAG
Organism: Scyliorhinus torazame; assembly: GCF_047496885.1. Taxonomy (NCBI): domain Eukaryota; kingdom Metazoa; phylum Chordata; class Chondrichthyes; order Carcharhiniformes; family Scyliorhinidae; genus Scyliorhinus; species Scyliorhinus torazame. The sequence goes on along the minus strand of NC_092738.1, from coordinate 10,926,235 downwards.
TATTTAGATTTGGTTATCTGTACATGGTTTCAATTGGGTCCAGTGTTTCCAAATCCTTGTCCTCTGATATCTACACATGCACAGGTGTCTCCACTAATAATAATTTCATATGGTCCACACCACTTTGGGGCAAATCCCGGTTTTGCGGGCAGCATTTTTACAAAGACGCGGTCTCCAGCTTCTGGGACCTCAGGGAATATTTCTAGGTCCCTCTGTGTGTCGGCTTGTGCCTGATTAGTAATTGTGGATCGGCGCATCCCTTTCAGTTGGGTGCTAAGATCCTGCATGTATCGCCGAATTTTGTCTTTTATTGGACCCACATCGGTCCCACCTGTGATGATATTTTCGGGCAGTTGCATGGCTCGCCCGGTCATTAACTCGTACGGGGTTAGACCCGTGGTCCGGTTCGTGGTTGCCCTAAGTCTCATTAAAATCGGCGGCAGGACCTCTGTCCGCCCTCTTCCCGACGTTTGTATAGCTTTAGCTAGGGCAACTTTTAAAGTTCGATTCATTCGCTCTGTCATCCCTGAGCTTTGAGGGTGGTATGGTATGTGGAATTTCTGTTTTATATCTTATAATTGGCAAATGGTTTTCATGACCTTACCTGTGAAATGTGTTCCTTGGTCCGAATCGATTTGTACTGGCATTCCCCATCGGGGAAGTATCTCCTCTGCTAAAATTCTGGCCACAGTGGCGGCAGTACAATTTGTTGTTGGGAATTCTTCCACCCACCTGGTAAATTGGTCGATAATAACCAGGCAGTATGTTTTCCCATGAGAGGGTGGCAATGGTCCTATGAAGTCCATTTGTATCTGTTCCCAGGGCCCCCTTGGTCTCGGCTGGAGTCCCATTCTAACTTTTATGGGTCTCCCGGGATTGTGCTGTGCGCACACGGTGCAGTTGCGACAATATGTTGCTACATTTCTCCCCAATCCCTTCCACCACCATTCTCTCTCCAGGCTGCTTATCATTGCATCTCTGCCCGTATGGGAGAGTCCGTGGTGTAGTTCCAATCAGGTGGTCTGAATACATTCTGGTGCCATTACCCTATTGTCCTTTCTCCAAATTCTATCAGCCCCCTCGGCTGCCCTTAATTCTCTCCATCTATCTCGCTCCGGTTGTGGAATGTCCTCATGTAATTTCTGGACATTGATTTCCTCCCTTTCTATCCCTAGTACTGCAACGGGTTGTTCCTCTATAGCACTGTCTTCCAGTGCTCGTTGTGCTGCTCTGTCTGCGGCTTGATTTCCTTTATAATGGATCCGCCCCGGGGTACCTCTCCCTGGCTCCTTTTGGTGGGCTTTTATTTTTATTACTGCGGCCTCTTTAGGCCCTTCACTAGCTTCTAGTGCTGTTATTCGCTGCTGGTGTTTAATGGGGGTACCGCCAGTCGTAAGGAATCCCCTTTTGCCCCATGCAGTCATGTAATCATGGATCACACCGAACGCATATTGGCTGTCCGTGTAGATGTTTACAGTTCCTCCTTTGGCTTGCTGTAATGCTTGTGTGAGGGCTACCAATTCTGCTACCTGGGCGGATTGACCCCCATCAATCCTTCCTGATTTTATGGTTTCTAACTCCTGATTTACCGCGGCCCACCCCGTTCTGGGTGACCCGTTTATATACTTGCGGGACCCATCTACATAGAGGGTCTCTTCTGCTATTGGAAGGGGTACGTCCCTAATTTTTCCGTCACTCTCATCTCTGTCCACGTCCCCACAGATGTGCTCCTCCCCAGTACCTAGAATTCCCTCTGCGGGGTTCTCTCCCGTGTCCCTAACTATAGTAACAGAATTACTGGGTGGCAAGAGGACTGCTTCCCACCTTGCCCTTCTGATATTGGAAACTGTTTTTAGCTTCCCAGTGTTTAGCATCTCTACCAGGGTGTGCTTGGTATGTAAAACCATGTTCCCTGTCATGATAACTGGTTCGCTCACCCTCACAGCCCAGGCTGCACAGTTCAATGCTGCTATGCACCTGGACAGCCCAGTAACCACCGGTCCTTCAACTGTGGAGTAATACCCTATGGGTCTCTTCTTATTTCCGTGGTCCTGTGAGACCACAGCAGAGTAAAAACCATCTTGGTTGTCACAATGTATGTGAAAGTCCTTGGCAACCCTAATCCTGGTGCTGCAATTAGTCTTGCCTTTAACTCGCTATATGCTTCCTCCTGCTCCTTTCCCCATTCTATGATCTCTAGGGCTGGTTTCCCTCCTTTGACAAGTCTCTGTATGGGTTCTACTATTTTGGCGAAATCGGGGATGAAGCTCCGACTGTAATTGAATAGTCCCATTACCTTCCTAACTCCTCTTACTCATACCGGTCGCGGCATCTGTTTAATGGCTGCCTTTCGATCTATGGACATTTCTTTGAGTCCTTTTGCTATCAGGTGTCCTAAACACAGGACCTGGGTTTTTGCAACTTGCACCTTATGTGGGCTGATTTTTAGCCCGGCGTCTGCCAATTCTTTCAGGACTGTATACAGGGCTATTTTGTGCCCTTCTTCGGATTTAGATGCTATTAGTATATCATCTACATACTGCAGGACTGTACTGTCCTCTGGCAACTGTGCCCTACTCAGGATATTGCTCATAGGTCTATGGAAAATGGCTGGGCTGTTGTGAAATCCCTGTGGGAGGCGAGTCCATGTGAACTGCCTGTCTCCTACCGTAAATGCGAATTTATCTTGGGATTCGGCGTCCAGTGGAAGGGACCAGAATCCATTTGCTATGTCCAATACTGTGAAAATGTTGTGGTCTTGTGCCAATCCGTTTAAAATCGTGGAGGGGTTTGCTACGATAGGGTGCAATTTAGGGGTAACTTTATTCAATCCTGTATAATTGATGGTGAGCCGGTAGCTCCCGTCGGGTTTTAGGACTGGCCATGTAGGGGAATTGGTGGTACTTGTGGCTGTCCTAAGGATCCCCCTTTCTACTAACCCCTCAACTATCCCTACTACCGCTTCTAATGCTTCGCGCTGAATGGGATATTGCTTGTGCGGTTTATGTCTGGTCCCGGTACTTTTATTGGGTCTGTCCTGGTCAGACCGGTGTCCAATTTTGTTTGAGCCCATGCTTCGGGAACGGAGGCACAGATGGCTCCGAACCCATCTCTTTCCCTATCCCATTCCTGTACTGTTGTAGTGGCTACCCTGATGGTCCCTAGGTAGCTTGTCATGGTTCCTATGTCGGTCTTTCGACCACTGGGCTGTGGCCAAATTAATTTTCCTTTTCCACAGTCAATCAATACTTGGTATTCCTTCATCAAATCATTCCCCATAATAGTGCCCTCGCTGTTTTGGCATACATAGAATTGCATTGGGATGTATCGGTTCTCTATTTCGACGAGGGTTGTCTCACTCAGGTAGGCAGGCGTTCTATCCTCCCCCACTCCCGTTATATATGCTTTCTTGTTGGTCTTTGGTAAGGGTAGGTTTGTGAACGATATGGCTGCTCCAGTGTCGACCAGCATACTACACTCTCTACCCCCTACAAGGGCTATAACATAAATTCTTCCCCCTCCTTAACTTCCCAAATATTGAGTGGAAACTCTTTAGATCAAATAGTTTGGATGGGGTGGTGTTTGTGCAGTGTGTCCAGGAAGCTTTTCTAACGCAGTCCGACCAGAGGAGGGGCAATATTGGATTTAGTACTGGGTAATGAGCCAGGGCAAGTGATAGATTTGTTAGTGGGGGAGCATTTTGGAGATAGTGACCACAATTCTGTGACTTTCACTTTAGTAATGGAGAGGGATAGGTACGTGCAACAGGGCAAGGTTTACAATTGGGGGAAGGGTAAATACGATGTTGTCAGACAAGAATTGAAGTGCATAAGTTGGGAACATAGGCTGGCAGGGAAGGACACAAGTGAAATGTGGAACTTGTTCAAGGAACAGGTGCTACGTGTCCTTGATATGTATGTCCCTGTCAGGCAGGGAAGAGATGGTCGAGTGAGGGAACCATGGTTGACAAGAGAGGTTGAATGTCTTGTTAAGAGGAAAAAGGTGACTTATGTAAGGCTGAGGAAACAAGGTTCAGACAGGGCATTGGAGGGATACAAGATAGCCAGGAGGGAACTGAAGAAAGGGATTAGGAGAGCTAAGAGAGGGCATGAACAATCTTTGGCGGGTAGGATCAAGGAAAACCCTAAGGCCTTTTACACATATGTGAGAAATATGAGAATGACTAGAGCGAGGGTAGGTCCGATCAAGGACAGTAGCGGGAGATTGTGTATTGAGTCTGAAGAGATAGGAGAGGTCTTGAACGAGTACTTTTCTTCTGTATTTACAAATGAGAGGGGCCATATTGTTGGAGAGGACAGTGTGAAACAGACTGGTAAGCTCGAGGAAATACTTGTTAGGAAGGAAGATGTGTTGGGCATTTTGAAAAACTTGAGGATAGACAAGTCCCCCGGGCCTGACGGGATATATCCAAGGATTCTATGGGAAGCAAGAGATGAAATTGCAGAGCCGTTGGCAATGATCTTTTCGTCCTCACTGTTAACAGGGGTGGTACCAGGGGATTGGAAAGTGGCGAATGTCGTGCCCCTGTTCAAAAAAGGGACTAGGGATAACCCTGGGAATTACAGGCCAGTTAGTCTTACTTTGGTGGTAGGCAAAGTAATGGAAAGGGTACTGAAGGATAGGATTTCTGAGCATCTGGAAAGACACTGCTTGATTAGGGATAGTCAGCACGGATTTGTGAGAGGTAGGTCTTGCCTTACAAATCTTATTGAATTCTTTGAGGAGGTGACCAAGCATGTGGATGAAGGTAAAGCAGTGGATGTAGTGTACATGGATTTTAGTAAGGCATTTGATAAAGTTCCCCATGGTAGGCTTATGCAGAAAGTAAGGAGGCATGGGATAGTGGGAAATTTGGCCAGTTGGATAACGAACTGGCTAACCAATAGAAGTCAGAGAGTGGTGGTGGATGGCAAATATTCAGCCTGGATCCCAGTTACCAGTGGCGTACCGCAGGGATCAGTTCTGGGTCCTCTGCTGTTTGTGATTTTCATTAATGACTTGGATGAGGGAGTTGAAGGGTGGGTCAGTAAATTTGCAGACGATACGAAGATTGGTGGAGTTGTGGATAGTAAGGAGGGCTGTTGTCGGCTGCAAAGAGACATAGATAGGATGCAGAGCTGGGCTGAGAAGTGGCAGATGGAGTTTAACCCTGAAAAGTGTGAGGTTGTCCATTTTGGAAGGACAAATATGAATGCGGAATACAGGGTTAACGGTAGAGTTCTTGGCAATGTGGAGGAGCAGAGAGATCTTGGGGTCTATGTTCATACATCTTTGAAAGTTGCCACTCAAGTGGATAGAGCTGTGAAGAAGGCCTATGGTGTGCTCGCGTTCATTAACAGAGGGATTGAATTTAAGAGCCGTGAGGTGATGATGCAGCTGTACAAAACTTTGGTAAGGCCACATTTGGAGTACTGTGTACAGTTCTGGTCGCCTCATTTTAGGAAGGATGTGGAAGCTTTGGAAAAGCTGCAAAGAAGATTTACCAGGATGTTGCCTGGAATGGAGAGTAGGTCTTACGAGGAAAGGTTGAGGGTGCTAGGCCTTTTCTCATTAGAACGGAGAAGGATGAGGGGCGACTTGATAGAGGTTTATAAGATGATCAGGGGAATAGAGTAGACAGTCAGAGACTTTTTCCCCGGGTGGAACAAACCATTACAAGGGGACATAAATTTAAGGTGAAAGGTGGAAGATATAGGAGGGATATCAGAGGTAGGTTCTTTACCCAGAGAGTAGTGGGGGCATGGAATGCACTGCCTGTGGAAGTAGTTGAGTCGGAAACATTAGGGACCTTCAAGCAGCTATTGGATAGGTACATGGATTACGGTTAAATGATATAGTGTAGATTTATTTGTTCTCAAGGGCAGCACGGTAGCATTGTGGATAGCACAATTGCTTCACAGCTCCAGGGTCCCAGGTTCGATTCCGGCTTGAGTCACTGACTGTGCGGAGTCTGCACGTCCTCCCCGTGTCTGCGTGGGTTTCCTCCGGGTGCTCCGGTTTCCTCCCACAATCCAAAGATGTGCGGGTTAGGTGAATTGGCCAATGATAAATTGCCCTTAATGTCCAAATTGCCCTTGGTGTTGGGTGAAGGTGTTGAGTTTGGGTAGGGTGCTGTATCCAAGAGCCGGTGCAGACTCAAAGGGCCGAATGGCCTCCTTCTGCACTGTAAATTCAATGATAATCTATGATTAATCTAGGACAAAGGTTCGGCACAACATCGTGGGCCGAAGGGCCTGTTCTGTGCTGTATTTTCTATGTTCTCCTTGGTTGCTCTGTATAGGAGCTACTGGCTGTAAACACTTTGTGTGCTCTGGTTGATGAGTGAAGTGGTCTGAAACAGGCTTTGGTTTAGCTTGGCTGTATTCGGTGGGAATGGTTGTGTGAATCCTTTTCCCTTCCCTATTCTCCTGAATTGTCACCCCTGTGGACTCCGGGAATATTGTGGCTCCGCAGTGGGCCTAGGTTGGTCCTGGGGTCTGCCATGCTTCTCCCAGCATGTTGCCTCCCTGTGCCCTGTCCTGTGACAGTAACTATAGCGGGGCCCGTCGTTCCTCTGCCTATCTCCTGCTTGTGGGTTCCTGCAATTTCTAGCTATGTGTCCTGGTCTGTCACACTTGTAGCAGCTGGGCCCACTCCCTCCTTCGCCTCCTTGGTAAGACCTGTCTGGTCTTGGTTTTGCTTGGGGCATTTTCCCTTCCTGTACCCCGCTAGCCCACTCGACTAGCTCATCATAATCTTGGGAGACTATCACTCCCATTCTCAGGATTCCCTGATGCGTTTCGGATAACCCGTCCTTAAAGGCTTGGACAAAGGCTCTGTCCCCCCTCTCAGAGTTATCCTGCGCTGAGCATTCTTTATAGATTTCCCCAAATTCGGATGCTCCCTCTCCCTTCTGCTGTTTTGTGTTAGTAATCTTGCTCCAATTAGTGGGAGAGTTCCCTAACACCCGCTGTGTTTCAATTTTAAATTGCCCAAAGGGAACCAGCTGTTTTTCTATCTCTGCCGTTGAGGGAACGGCATGGGTCCATCTTCCCCCATTATAATCCTGGGCGGCTGGAGCGGGGGGTCCACCCGCTACCCGTCTCCACTTATCTGCTGGGCAGGCTGCCCTGACCAGCTGGTGTACATCTCTGAGGTGTAGTTGGTGTCCCACCCAGAGTGTATCCAATTCCTCCCAAAACTTCAAATTTGCACTTCTGGGACTCAGTCGCCCCAGGGAGGCCATAATCTGTTGTCTCTCCCCTGGGGTGAAAGGTTTGTAATTTGCTTTTGGTTGCGCCTCAGTCCCCCCTCTGGTAACTGGTGCCAAATTGTAATTCCTCGTGTCCCACTCCTGTTGCGGAGCGGTAGCCCCAAGTTGCACGGGCTCATATGGAGGTGAGGGGTCTGTTCTGCTTTCCCTCTGCTTTACCCTCAACATGTAATTCTCTTGTTCAAACTCCCTAATCTTCTCCTCCAGCTCACTGATTCGTTTGGTTTCTTTCTCCTTTTCATCCGAGGAGGCATTTACTTCCTCAATCAGTCCCGCTAATTGAGTTACTAACATGATGCCCATCTTCTTTACTTTATCCCGTTTTATCCCATTTATCCATTCTCTTTGGTGTTCTAAAGGTCGTGTTGCATCCCACCCTTCTTTTCTCATCTTGGCTACTATCGCTTCTCTGCTGATAAATATTTAAACAGGAGGGAGTCTGCAGACACTCCCTTCAAAACAACACGGTCTGCCATTTTCTGGATAGACCCACAACCCCTGCGTGCTTGACTACAGTAAAGTGCCCGGCTGTTTACCCCACTCCTATTCACTCTCCTGTCCCAGCACCGTACAGTATTGCTATGTGTCCTCGTAGTGTGGTCACAGTGGGTCACCTTGCCCCTGTCCCCCCCACTATTCCTGGCACCTCACGCTTGGCTTATCGCTGTCCTAATAGGGTATACGCCCGGGGATCACCCCGAGTCAGACACCTTCCAGCACCTCCCGCTTGGCCACCGCCTGCACCTAACAAGGCTGATCCGTTGGCCCCCGGCCACCTGCCATTCAGACGGTGTTCCACATAGACGAACAGAGTTGTGACCCAAAATTTGCGGGTCCCCGTAAGGATTGCCGCATAAAAACGTGGACTTTTGGTCAGAGGGGATCGATCTCCTATTCCTCACCACAACACTATACTGATCAGCAAAGCCCCTGTAAGTTAGTAACCCTTTTTCGACCCTGCGTTGTTCGCCACTACAGGGTCTTTTTGGTTACGCGATTTCCACCACCCGTGTCCTTCACTCCAAGTGCCCTTGTGTCTCAGTTCCTACTTCAAATCCTGACCTTCGCGTGGGAGATTTCTCCTCTTAACAGCCAGTCCAAGGCAAGGTTTTGAGACAGACACTGTCCTTTGCTTAGGGACACAGGTAGTGCTTTCTATACACAATACATGGGCTAGTTACAAGTTATCAGCATGCGGTTTATCTTACTTTGAATCTACACCCTGTTGCTCTTATTAGCCTTACTTTTATTAGCTCTAATTCTGTCACCTTTGCTCACGAGTCGCCAGGTATCTTTCTGATACCGCCACGTGGTTCAAGCTCGAGTTATGATTAATAAGACAGCACACCGCTTAGTAAGAGTAAAATCAACGGTCATTTATTATATCCAGCAATAAATACTTACACAATAATCCTACTTTCTATATCACTACCTACCACTACTGGCCAATACTTAACTTTTGGGAATGGCCCACCAGGTCAGGGAAACAAATGGCTTATCGAATTGGGTCTGGCCTGCGGGATTCAAAGGCTGATACAGGTCGATGGCTAGGAGTCTCTATCGGGTAGCGATCGCTGGAGTCAAACTTAGGTTTCTGGTCGATGGTTCTTGCGAAGGTTGCGAGCAGGAGAAGAAGGGAGAGAAGGGTCGATCTGAACTTGGCCCCTATTTTTATAGTCCCCGGGGGCTTCCCGCCTCTCGGGGCGGCCCTTGACCCTGAGTCCCAAGTGATTGGACTTGTTCCCAATCACTGGGTTCGATATGCTCCAATAATGGGGCGATTCCTCGATCAGGGGGTGGTCGTTCACCTGTCTTTGTCTCGGCCACTGCTGGCGCCGAGAGGTCTGGCCCGACATTCAATTGCTAATATGTTGCAATTGTTCCGGGGATAGCCGATTAAACTGCAGATGTCTGGGTTGATGTGCTGCTAATGGTCGCAGGTATCGATCTGGGCCGACTTCCCCAGAGCCGAATAGCTGTTCTGTCTGCAGCTGTCCGTTTGTGCCCTGTTGGCTGCTTTTCCCAGCAGTCTTTTCGGTTAGCCATTTTACATCGGGTTTTGGCCAAATTAATCGGGAATCAGCCATTTTAGGTGGCTACAACCCTGTGATCACTTACTTCTTTCCCTGTCAATTTCACTAATACTGGATTTTACTTTTAGCTCTGTTCCTTATTGTATGGAAAACTTTAAAACAATAATTACTTACCTGTTTTCTGAGGTTGCTCCGACCTTTACCTCTGGGTTCCTTGACCCTTCACCTTGAGTAAAACTCACTTGCTCCGGAATTTAAAGTTTCTGTAAGTTAACTTATATTTTAAACAGTTACCATACTTAGTCAGGAATCCCGTTCCCCCAAATTTAAGAACTCCAAATTTAGAAACCCGTTCCCCAAATTTAAATGTAAGAACCCCAAATTTGAGGAGGTGACCAAGCACGTGGATGAAGGTAAAGCAGTGGATGTAGTGTACATGGATTTTAGTAAGGCATTTGATAAAGTTCCCCATGGTAGGCTTTTGCAGAAAGTAAGGAGGCATGGGATAGTGGGAAATTTGGCCAGTTGGATAACGAACTGGCTAACTGAAAGAAGTCAGTGGTGGATGGCAAATATTCAGCCTGGATCCCAGTTACCAGTGGCGTACCGCAGGGATCAGTTCTGGGTCCTCTGCTGTTTGTGATTTTCATTAATGACTTGGATGAGGGAGTTGAAGGGTGGGTCAGTAAATTTGCAGACGATACAAAGATTCGTGGAGTTGTGGATCGTGAGGAGGGCTCAATTCGGCTGCAAAGAGACATAGATAGGATGCAGAGCTGGGCTGAGAAGTGGCAGATGGAGTTTAACCCTGAAAAGTGTGAGGTTGTCCATTTTGGAAGGACAAATATGAATGCGAAATACAGGGTTAACGGTAGAGTTCTTGGCAATGTGGAGGAGCAGAGAGATCTTGGGGTCTATGTTCATACATCTTTGAAAGTTGCCACTCAAGTGGATAGAGCTGTGAAGAAGGCCTATGGTGTGCTAGCGTTCATTAACAGAGGGATTGAATTTAAGAGCCGTGAGGTGATGATGCAGCTGTACAAAACTTTGGTAAGGCCACATTTGGAGTACTGTGTACAGTTCTGGTCGCCTCATTTTAGGAAGGATGTGGAAGCTTTGGAAAAGGTGCAAAGGATGTTGCCTGGAATGGAGAGTAGGTCTTACGAGGAAAGGTTGAGGGGTGCTAGGCCTTTTCTCATTAGAACGGAGAAGGATGAGGGGCGACTTGATAGAGGTTTATAAGATGATCAGGGGAATAGATAGAGTAGACAGTCAGAGACTTTTTCCTTGGGTGGAACAAACCATTACAAGGGGACATAAATTTAAGGTGAAAGGTGGAAGATATAGGGGGGATGTCAGAGGTAGGTTCTTTACCCAGAGAGTAGTGAGGGCATGGAATGCACTGCCTGTGGAAGTAGTTGAGTCGGAAACATTAGGGACCTTCAAGCGGCTATTGGATAGGTACATGGGTTACGGTAGAATGATGGGGTGTAGATTAATTTGTTCTTAATCTAGGACAAAAGTTCGGCACAACACCGTGGGCAGGAGGGCCTGTTTTATGCTGTATTTTCTATGTTTTATGTTCTAAAAGTGTGGCTCCCGGCAAGGTTTTTGTATGTGATCCCTTTTACCCTTTTGTTTTTATGGGGGTTTGGTGCTTAAACCCAGTGATTTGAGTAGGCAAACTCTCTCCAGGTGGTGGGATGTTGAAATCGTCGATAAGGAAGCTCAATATTAAAAAGACTCAGGAGGAAAGATGGCCGCCGCGCCCATTACATTAGACACGTTGGTAATGGCGAAGGAGCTTGAAAAGTTCGGCAAACAAATGGGCAGGTAGTTCGAGCGGCAGGACCAGGAAATTAAGGAATCCTTTAAAGCAACTATTTGAAGAGGCTTTGGGCTCAATCGGTGAACATTTGGTGCGAACTTTGAATGTGGTGAAGGCACAAGGCGAGACGCTAAAAGGGGTGGAGGAGGCCTGAGGATCGATTTGCCTCGCTCGAGGCAGAGTTGCTAATGGTGGCAAAAAGCAATAAAGGCCTGAGGCTTAAGGTGGAGCACCATTGGTGGCCATGCCTTCAGCTGCCTGGGTCCCAAGCTCTGGAATTGTCTTGATAAACCTTTCTACTTCTCTATCTCACTTTCCCCTTTCAGACACTCCTTAAAACCTACGCCTTTGACCAATCTTTTGATCATCTGTCTTAATAACAGACGAGTGTCTCAATATCAAATCCTGCTTCATAAGCTCCTGCGAAATGCCTGGAAATATTTTCTTACGTTGAAGGGTCCTTTAAAAAACTCAAGATGCTTTTGGTGGTTCATGTGATGTTGGTTGCGAGTGCTCACAGGTTTGAGTGTAAATATCGCAGTGTGTGAGAGCTCATATGTTTGTGCGCACACATGCTTACATGTGGGTGTGTACACGCGTGAGTTACATGTTCATTAGCCACATTCTCATTGCTTGAACAGTAGGCCCGTTTGGGATTTTGGAGCTGTAAGCCCCATTGCAGCCTTTACTGTTGTCAAATTAAGCCTCTTTTGGATTTACCTTCTCGTGCCACCTCAGCTTCTATACTGGCGACGAGGAAAACAACGGTTGTGAACCTGGACGTCCTGACCGTACCGGAATTCCGCAGGACAAGAACGAGGTCAGTGAGATGGAAGGATTCTTCCTGTTTCTTCCTTATTTTCCTTTTCTTTTACTTTTGCCATTTTGATCCATGGTTGATTAATGGACATGGGTCTTTAAGGCAAGCAGCCCGGATCCTTAATTCAAGTAGAAGAATCCAGAACCAGGCGAGATCACGGTGCTAATCTGCGCTGGTTTAAACTGGAGTTGCAGACTGACCAGCACCAGTGCGAAAGATGGGTTGGGACTCGGTTTAATTGATTTTGCTGGTGGCCAATGAATTGGCCCAAAAGGCTGTACTCTGCCCGGTAACAGGTGGTGATCGGGTTTTATCCACTGAAATAGTTCTCAGAGACGCGGACGTTTCAGTTTCGATTTCGGCAGCACCGAGGTAAAAGATCCAGCTAATCCTCGCCAGAAAGATCCAGCTAACTCACTCCAGAAAGCCTGCTGTGAGGGGCTGGGTTTCTCTCTAGTAGGCTGTGGGGACTGTGTTCCTGGCATTAAAGAGGCCTGAAGACAAATCACAAACTGAAAGCAAAGTTTGATGAGAAAGACCGGGGTCGGGGATTCTACCGCAATTGGTGGGATGGGCCGACGCCGGCACCAAGAGCGGCGCGAACCACTCCAGCATCGGGCCACCCGGAAGTTGCGGAATCCTCTGCACTTCCGGGGGCTAGGGCCGGCGCCAGAGGGTTGGCGCCGCACCAAGCGGCGGCGAAGGGCCACCATGGGCCGGCGCAAGTTGGCGCATGCGCAGAACTGCCGGCGTGTTTCCTGCGCATGCGCAGGGGGTTTCTTCTCCGCACCGACCATGAGACGACTTACAGAGGCTGGCGCGGAAGGAAAGAGTGCCCCCATGGCGCATGGCCCGCCCGCAGATCAGTGGGCCCCGATTGCGGGCCAGGCCACCGTGGGAGCCCCCCCTGGGGCTGGATCCCCCCGCGCCCTGAGGACTCCGCTAGCCGCCCTCCAAACCAGGTCCCGCCGGGATGGACCATGTCCATTTCACGCCGGTGGAACTGGCCAAAAACGGGTGGCCGCTCGGCCCATCAGGGCCCAGACAGTTGCCGGTGGGGCCGCTGCAGCGGCGTGATCCCCGCCCGAAAACCGGCGCCGGAGAATTCAGCAGCCGCCGTCGGAGCGACGGAGCATGATTCACGCCGCCCCCCCCCCCCCCCCCCCCCCCACCCCCCCCCTGCCGGTTCTCCAACCTGGCGAGGGGTCGGAGAATCCCGTCCCGTCTCTCCAGGAAATTTGTGAGTACTGTACTCCTAAACTCCAGAAACGCTGACTGATTTGAATCTACAGAGAAAAACCAGCACAGACTGCAACAAAGACTTTAATCTGCAAGATTACTGTGAAGAAGGTTTGCTCAGAGCCAGCATCTGAAACAAAGACTCTTTTACCTTCTACTTGTGTTTCTTTCCACCTTTCCGAATATATATATATATATATATATATATATATATATATATAGAGGGTGGGGGGAAAGTTAAAGTGGGGATTAGGAATTAGTTAATAGTTAACCAGTTGTATCTGCATGTATTTTTAATTATAGTTCATGTTATAAATAAAGAGTAATCATGCTTACATTTATCGTCCCCACCAAAACAACGCCATGGTCAGACCCACAGCCCGACGGGACATCTTCCCAGAGGATAGTGAAGAATATCAACATCTGTGCTGCACTTGTGGTCGGAGGAACCGTGGCGGTCAGGGCCACCAGAATAGCCAGCGAGCGTGTTGCCCTGGCCAGGTGACACAAGCACCCCAAGACAGGGCTTTGCACATTGCCCTGGCCCAAGAAGACAACTTCATGCAGTTAAATTGCATCAGGGCCCCCAAAGTAGCCCCAATAAGAAGAACGCTCCAAGTTATTATTTGTAAATTTAGAGTACCCAATTCATTTTTTCCAATGAAGGGGCAATTTAGCGTGGCCAATCCACCTTCCCTGCACATCTTTGGGTTGTGGGGGTGAAACCCACGCAGACACGGGGAGAATGTGCAAACTCCACACGGACAGAGACCCAGAGCCGGGATCGAACCCGGGTCACAAGCTAATGGTCACCCCTTGGACATGGAAATTGATACAAGGGCTGCTGTTTCAATTATTGGACAACAAACATTCCATAACCTCCGTCTGGAGATCCAGTCCAGCAACATACACCAGAGAAACATTGACCATCATTGGGACCACGGTGACCCCGGTTACCCACGGACAGCCACTGGTGGCAGTGCAGAGACCCGGGTCCAGCCTCCTTGGCCGTGACTGGTTCCAACGTCTCTGCTTGGACTGGCAACAAATCGTCCAGATGGGTACTGCCGGTTTGCACAAAATTCTGGGAAAGGAACGGGAGGTTTTCCAGGAAGGTCTGGAAAAGATAAAGGGAGTTAGAGGCTAAAATCTACGTGAACGCAGAGGCCCAGCCCAAATATGTCAGAGCCAGTCGGGTTCCGTACGCCCTGCTGACGAAGGGGGACGACGAGCTGAGCTGCCTGCACAACCTGGTCATTGTACGCCCGGTCCATTTGCAGAGCGGGCAGACCACCCCATACCCGCTCGAGCTGGCAGAGCAGGCAGCACCGCCCCCCCCCTACCCGTCCAGCTCGCAGAGTGGGCAGCCCCATCCCCCCACCCGGTCCAACTCGCAGAGTGGGCAGCCCCATCCCCCTACCCGGTCCAGCTCGCAGAGTGGGCAGCACCGCCCCCCCCTACCCGGTCCAGCTCGCAGAGTGGGCAGCACCGCCCCCCCTACCCGGTCCAGCTCGCAGAGTGGGCAGCCCCATCCCCCCACCCGGTCCAGCTCGCAGAGTGGGCAGCCCCCCCCCCCACCCGGTCCAGCTCGCAGAGTGGGCAGCCCCCCCCCTACCCGGTCCAGCTCGCAGAGTGGGCAGCCCCATCCCCCCCCTACCCGGTCCAGCTCGCAGAGTGGGCAGCCCCACCCCCCCCCTACCCGGTCCAGCTCGCAGAGTGGGCAGCCCCATCCCCCCCTACCCGGTCCAGCTCGCAGAGTGGGCAGCCCCCCCCCCCTACCCGGTCCAGCTCGCAGAGTGGGCAGCCCCGCCCCCCACCCGGTCCAGCTCGCAGAGTGGGCAGCCCCCCCCCTACCCGGTCCAGCTCGCAGAGTGGGCAGCCCCATCCCCCCTACCCGGTCCAGCTCGCAGAGTGGGCAGCACCGCCCCCCCCCTACCCGGTCCAGCTCGCAGAGTGGGCAGCCCCATCCCCCCACCCGGTCCAACTCGCAGAGTGGGCAGCCCCATCCCCCTACCCGGTCCAGCTCGCAGAGTGGGCAGCACCGCCCCCCCCTACCCGGTCCAGCTCGCAGAGTGGGCAGCACCGCCCCCCCTACCCGGTCCAGCTCGCAGAGTGGGCAGCCCCGCCCCCCCTACCCGGTCCAGCTCGCAGAGTGGGCAGCCCCGCCCCCCACCCGGTCCAGCTCGCAGAGTGGGCAGCCCCCCCCCTACCCGGTCCAGCTCGCAGAGTGGGCAGCCCCATCCCCCCCCTACCCGGTCCAGCTCGCAGAGTGGGCAGGCCCCATCCCCCCCCTACCCGGTCCAGCTCGCAGAGTGGGCAGCCCCCCCCCCCCCTACCCGGTCCAGCTCGCAGAGTGGGCAGCCCCGCCCCCCACCCGGTCCAGCTCGCAGAGTGGGCAGCCCCCCCCCCCTACCCGGTCCAGCTCGCAGAGTGGGCAGCCCCATCCCCCCTACCCGGTCCAGCTCGCAGAGTGGGCAGCCCCGCCCCCCCTACCCGGTCCAGCTCGCAGAGTGGGCAGCCCCGCCCCCCACCCGGTCCAGCTCGCAGAGTGGGCAGCCCCCCCCCTACCCGGTCCAGCTCGCAGTGTGGGCAGCCCCCCCCCCCCCCCTACCCGGTCCAGCTCGCAGAGTGGGCAGCCCCATCCCCCTACCCGGTCCAGCACGCAGAGTGGGCAGCCCCGCCCCCCACCCGGTCCAGCTCGCAGAGTGGGCAAGCCCCCGCCCCCCCTACCCGGTCCAGCTCGCAGAGTGGGCAGCCCCGCCCCCCCTACCCGGTCCAGCTCGCAGAGTGGGCAGCCCCGCCCCCACCCGGTCCAGCTCGCAGAGTGGGCAGCCCCCCCCCTACCCGGTCCAGCTCGCAGAGTGGGCAGCCCCCCCCCCCCCCCTACCCGGTCCAGCTCGCAGAGTGGGCAGCCCCATCCCCCTACCCGGTCCAGCTCGCAGAGTGGGCAGCCCCGCCCCCCACCCGGTCCAGCTCGCAGAGTGGGCAGCCCCCCCCCCTACCCGGTCCAGCTCGCAGAGTGGGCAGCCCCGCCCCCCCCCTACCCGGTCCAGCTTGCAGAGTGGGCAGACCCATCCCCCCCTACCCGGTCCAGCTCGCAGAGTGGGCAGCACCGCCCCCCTACCCGGTCCAGCTCGCAGAGTGGGCAGCCCCCCCCCCCCCCCCCTACCCGGTCCAGCTCGCAGAGTGGGCAGCCCCATCCCCCTACCCGGTCCAGCTCGCAGAGTGGGCAGCCCCATCCCCCCCCTACCCGGTCCAGCTCGCAGAGTGGGCAGCATCCCCCCCTACCCGGTCCAGCTCGCAGAGTGGGCAGCCCCATCCCCCCTACCCGGTTCAGCTCGCAGAGTGGGCAGTCCCATCCCCCCCTACCCGGTCCAGCTCGCAGAGTGGGCAGCCCCATCCCCCCCTACCCGGTCCAGCTCGCAGAGTGGGCAGTCCCATCCCCCCCTACCCGGTCCAGCTCGCAGAGTGGGCAGCCCCATCCCCCTACCCGGTCCAGCTCGCAGAGTGGGCAGCCCCATCCCCCCCTACCCGGTCCAGCTCGCAGAGTGGGCAGCCCCATCCCCCTACCCGGTCCAGCTCGCAGAGTGGGCAGCCCCATCCCCCCCTACCCCGGCCCAGCTCGCAGAGTGGGCAGCCCCATCCCCCCCCTACCCGGTCCAGCTCGCAGAGTGGGCAGCCCCATCCCCCAACCCGGTCCAGCTCGCAGAGTGGGCAGCCCCATCCCCCTACCCGGTCCAGCTCGCAGAGTGGGCAGCCCCATCCCCCTACCGGTCCAGCTCGCAGAGTGGGCAGCCCCATCCCCCTACCCGGTCCAGCTCGCAGAGTGGGCAGCCCCATCCCCCTACCCGGTCCAGCTCGCAGAGTGGGCAGCCCCATCCCCCTACCCGGTCCAGCTCGCAGAGTGGGCAGCCCCATCCCCCAACCCGGTCCAGCTCGCAGAGTGGGCAGCCCCATCCCCCTACCCGGTCCAGCTCGCAGAGTGGGCAGCCCCGCCCCCACCCCTACCCAGTCCAGCTCGCAGAGTGGGCAGACCCCCCCCCTACCCGGTCCAGCTCGCAGAGTGGGCAGCCCCATCCCCCCCTACCCGGTCCAGCTCGCAGAGTGGCAGCCCCATCCCCCCCTACCCGGTCCAGCTCGCAGAGTGGGCAGCCCATCCCCCTACCCGGTCCAGCTCGCAGAGTGGGCATCCCCCCCCCCCTACCCGGTCCAGCTCGCAGAGTGGGCATCCCCCCCCCCCCCCCTACCCGGTCCAGCTCGCAGAGTGGGCAGCCCCACCCCCCCCCTACCCGGTCCAGCTCGCAGAGTGGGCAGCCCCATCCCCCTACCCGGTCCAGCTCGCAGAGTGGGCAGCACCGCCCCCCCCTACCCGGTCCAGCTCGCAGAGTGGGCAGCCCCATCCCCCTACCCGGTCCAGCTCGCAGAGTGGGCAGCCCCATCCCCCTACCCGGTCCAGCTCGCAGAGTGGGCAGCCCCATCCCCCTACCCGGTCCAGCTCGCAGAGTGGGCAGCCCCATCCCCCTACCCGGTCCAGCTCGCAGAGTGGGCAGCCCCATCCCCCCCTACCCGGTCCAGCTCGCAGAGTGGGCAGCCCCATCCCCCTACCCGGTCCAGCTCGCAGAGTGGGCAGCCCCATCCCCCTACCCGGTCCAGCTCGCAGAGTGGGCAGCCCCGCCCCCCCTACCCGGTCCAGCTCGCAGAGTGGGCAGCCCCATCCCCCTACCCGGTCCAGCTCGCAGAGTGGGCAGCCCCCCCCCCCCCTACCCGGTCCAGCTCGCAGAGTGGGCAGCCCCATCCCCCTACCCGGTCCAGCTCGCAGAGTGGGCAGCCCCATCCCCCCTACCCGGTTCAGCTCGCAGAGTGGGCAGCACCGCCCCCCCTACCGGGTCCTGCTCGCAGAGTGGGCAGCCCCATCCCCCTACCCGGTCCAGCTCCCAGAGTGGGCAGCACCGCCCCCCCCTACCCGGTCCAGCTCCCAGAGTGGGCAGCCCCATCCCCCCTACCCGGTTCAGCTCGCAGAGTGGGCAGCACCGCCCCCCCTACCGGGTCCTGCTCGCAGAGTGGGCAGCACCGCCCCCCCCTACCCGGTCCAGCTCCCACAGTGGGCAGCCCCATCCCCCCCTACCCGGTCCAGCTCCCAGAGTGGGCAGCACCGCCCCCCCTACCCGGTCCAGCTCGCAGAGTGGGCAGCCCCGCCCCCGCCCCCAACCCGGTCCAGCTCGCAGAGTGGGCAGCCCCATCCCCCCTACCCGGTCCAGCTCGCAGAGTGGGCAGCCCCGCCCCCTACCCGGTCCAGCTCGCAGAGTGGGCAGCCCCATCCCCCCCCTACCCAGTCCAGCTCGCAGAGTGGGCAGCCCCATCCCCCCCCTACCCGGTCCAGCTCGCAGAGTGGGCAGCCCCATCCCCCCCCTACCCGGTCCAGCTCGCAGAGTGGGCAGCCCATCCCCCTACCCGGTCCAGCTCGCAGAGTGGGCAGCCCCGCCCCCCTACCCGGTCCAGCTCGCAGAGTGGGCAGCCCCATCCCCCTACCCGGTCCAGCTCGCAGAGTGGGCAGCCCCGCCCCCTACCCGGTCCAACTCGCAGAGTGGGCAGCCCCATCCCCCCTACCCGGTCCAGCTCGCAGAGTGGGCAGCCCCGCCCCCCTACCCGGTCCAGCTCGCAGAGTGGGCAGCCCCATCCCCCCCCTCCCCGGTCCAGCTCGCAGAGTGGGCAGCCCCATCCCCCCCTCCCCGGTCCAGCTCGCAGAGTGGGCAGCCCCATCCCCCCCTCCCCGGTCCAGCTCGCAGAGTGGGCAGCCCCATCCCCCCCTACCCGGTCCAGCTCCCAGAGTGGGCAGCACCGCCCCCCCGACCCGGTCCAGCTCGCAGAGTGGGCAGCCCCATCCCCCCTACCCGGTCCAGCTCGCAGAGTGGGCAGCCCCGCCCCCCATACCCGGTCCAACTCGCAGAGTGGGCAGCCCCATCCCCCTACCCGGTCCAACTCGCAGAGTGGGCAGCCCCGCCCCCTACCCGGTCCAACTCGCAGAGTGGGCAGCCCCATCCCCCCTACCCGGTCCAGCTCGCAGAGTGGGCAGCCCCGCCCCCCCTACCCGGTCCAGCTCGCAGAGTGGGCAGCCCCATCCCCCTACCCGGTCCAACTCGCAGAGTGGGCAGCCCCGCCCCCTACCCGGTCCAGCTCGCAGAGTGGGCAGCCCCATCCCCCTACCCGGTCCAGCTCGCAGAGTGGGCAGCCCCGCCCCCCTACCCGGTCCAGCTCGCAGAGTGGGCAGCCCCGCCCCCCTACTCGGTCCAGCTCGCAGAGTGGGCAGCCCCATCCCCCCCTCCCCGGTCCAGCTCACAGAGTGGGCAGCCCCGCCCCCCTACCCGGTCCAGCTCGCAGAGTGGGCATCCCCCCCCCCCCTACCCGGTCCAGCTCGCAGAGTGGGCAGCCCCATCCCCCCCTCCCCGGTCCAGCTCGCAGAGTGGGCAGCCCTTCCCCCCCTACCCGGTCCCAGCTCGCAGAGTGGGCAGCCCCATCCCCCCCCTACCCGGTCCAGCTCGCAGAGTGGGCAGCCCCATCCCCCCCTCCCCGGTCCAGCTCGCGGAGTGGGCAGCCCCATCCCCCCCTCCCCGGTCCAGCTCGCAGAGTGGGCAGCCCCCCCCCCCTACCCGGTCCAGCTCGCAGAGTGGGCAGCTCCATCCTCCCTACCCGGTCCAGCTCGCAGAGTGGGCAGCCCGGCCCCCCCCTACCCGGTCCAGCTCGCAGAGTGGGCAGCCCCATCCCCCCCCCACCCGGTCCAGCTCGCAGAGTGGGCAGCCCCGCCCCCCTACCCGGTCCAGCTCGCAGAGTGGGCAGCCCCATCCCCCTACCCGGTCCAGCTCGCAGAGTGGGCAGCCCCATCCCCCTACCCGGTCCAGCTCGCAGAGTGGGCAGCCCCACCCCCCTAGCCGGTCCAGCTCGCAGAGTGGGCAGCCCCATCCCCCCCTCTACCCGGTCCTGCTGGCAGAGTGGGCACCCCCATCCCCCCCCCCTACCCGGTCGAGCTCGCAGAGTGGGCAGCCCCCCCCTACCCGGTCCAGCTCGCAGAGTGGGCAGCCCCGCCCCCCCCCTACCCGGTCCAGCTCGCAGAGTGGGCAGCCCCCCCCTACCCGGTACAGCTCGCAGAGTGGTCAGCGCCCCCCCTACCCGGTCCAGCTCGCAGAGTGGGCAGCCCCATCCCCCCCTACCCGGTCCAGCTCGCAGAGTGGGCAGCCCCACCCCCCCCCTACCCGGTCCAGCTCGCAGAGTGGGCAGCCACGCCCCCCCATCCGGTCCAGCTCGCAGAGTGGGCAGCCCCGCCCCCCTACCCGGTCCAGCTCGCAGAGTGGGCAGCCCCACCCCCACCCCCCCCATACCCGGTCCAGCTCGCAGAGTGGGCAGCCCCCCCCCGACCCGGTCCAGCTCGCAGAGTGGGCAGCCCCGCCCCCTACCCGGTCCAGCTCGCAGAGTGGGCAGCCCCCCGCCCCCCTACCCGGTCCAGCTCGCAGAGTGGGCAGCCCCATCCCCCGACCCGGTCCAGCTCGCAGAGTGGGCAGCACCCCCCCCCCTACCCGGTCCAGCTCGCAGAGTGGGCAGCCCCACCCCCCCCTACCCGGTCCAGCTCGCAGTGTGGGCAGCACCATCCCCCTACCCGGTCCAGCTCGCAGAGTGGGCAGCCCCGCCCCCCCCACCCGGTCCAGCTCGCAGAGTGGGCAGCCCCGCCCCCCTACCCGGTCCAGCTCGCAGAGTGGGCAGCCCCCGCCCCCACCTGGTCCAGCTCGCAGAGTGGGCAGCCCCCCCCCCCCTACCCGGTCCAGCTCGCAGAGTGGGCAGCCCCATCCCCCTACCCAGTCCAGCTCGCAGAGTGGGCAGCCCCGCCCCCCCTACCCGGTCCAGCTCGCAGAGTGGGCAGCCCCCACCCCCACCCGGTCCAGCTCGCAGAGTGGGCAGCCCCATCCCCCTACCCGGTCCAGCTCGCAGAGTGGGCAGCCCCATCCCCCTACCCAGTCCAGCTCGCAGAGTGGGCAGCCCCGCCCCCCCCTACCCGGTCCAGCTCGCAGAGTGGGCAGCCACATCCCCCCCCCCCAACCCGGTCCAGCTCGCAGAGTGGGCAGCCCCCCCCCCCCCTACCCGGTCCAGCTCCCAGAGTGGGCAGCACCGCCCCCCCGACCCGGTCCAGCTCCCAGAGTGGGCAGCCCCGCCCCCCCTACCCGGTCCAGCTCCCAGAGTGGGCAGCGCCGCCCCCCCTACCCGGTCCAGCTCCCAGAGTGGGCAGCCCCGCCACCCCCCTATCCAGTCCAGCTCGCAGAGTGGGCAGCCCCATCCCCGTACCCGGTCCAGCTCTCAGAGTGGGCAGCCCCAACCCCCTACCCGGTCCAGCTCGCAGAGTGGGCAGCCCCGCCCACCCCCTACCCGGTCCAGCTCGCAGAGTGGGCAGCCCCACCCCCCTACCCGGTCCAGCTCGCAGAGTGGGCAGCCCCGCCCACCCCTACCCGGTCCAGCTCGCAGAGTGGGCAGTCCCGCCCCCCCCCTACCCGGTCCAGCTCTCAGAGTGGGCAGCCCCATCCCCCCCTACCCGGTCCAGCTCGCAGAGTGGGCAGCCCCCCCCCCACCCGGTCCAGCTCGCAGAGTGGGCAGCGCCATCCCCCTACCCGGTCCAGCTCGCAGAGTGGGCAGCCACATCCCCGCCCCCCGACCCGGTCCAGCTCGAAGAGTGGGCAGCCCCATCCCCCCCCGACCCGGTCCAGCTCGCAGAGTGGGCAGCCCCATCCCCCCCGACCCGGTCCAGCTCGCAGAGTGGGCAGCCCCATCCCCCCCCTACCCGGTCCAGCTCGCAGAGTGGGCAGCCCCGCCCCCCCTACCCGGTCCAGCACCCAGAGTGGGCAGCACCGCCCCCCCTACCCGGTCCAGCTCCCAGAGTGGGCAGCCCCGCCCCCCCTACCCGGTCCAGCTCGCAGAGTGGGCAGCCCCGCCCCCCCCCCCTACCCGGTCCAGCTCTCAGAGTGGGCAGCCCCACCCCCCTACCCGGTCCAGCTCGCAGAGTGGGCAGCCCCGCCCCCCCTACCCGGTCCAGCTCGCAGAGTGGGCAGCCCCGCCCCGTACCCGGTCCAGCTCGCAGAGTGGGCAGCCCCGCCCCCCCCTACCCGGTCCTGCTCGCAGAGTGGGCAGCCCCATCCCCCTACCCGGTCCAGCTCGCAGAGTGGGCAGCCCCATCCCCTTACCCGGTCCAGCTCGCAGAGTGGGCAGCCCCATCCCCCTCCCCGGTCCAGCTCGCAGAGTGGGCAGCCCCATCCCCCTACCCGGTCCAGCTTGCAGAGTGGGCAGCCCCATCCCCCTACCCGGTCCAGCTTGCAGAGTGGGCAGCCCCATCCCCCTACCCGGTCCAGCTTGCAGAGTGGGCAGCCCCATCCCCCTACCCGGTCCAGCTCGCAGAGTGGGTAGCCCCTCCCCCCCCTACCCGGTCCAGCTCGCAGAGTGGGCAGCCCCGCCCCCTTAGCCGGTCCAGCTCGCAGAGTGGGCAGCCCCGCCCCCCACCTACCCAGTCCAGCTCGCAGAGTGGGCAGCCCCATCCCCCTCCCCGGTCCAGCTCGCAGAGTGGGCAGACCCATCCCCCCCCTACCCGGTCCATCTCGCAGAGTGAGCAGCCCCGCCCCCCCTACCCGGTCCAGCTCGCAGAGTGGGCAGCCCCACCCCCCTACCCGGTCCAGCTCGCAGAGTGGGCAGCCCCGCCCCCCCCCTACCCGGTCCAGCTCGCAGAGTGGGCAGCCCCCCCCCCCTACCCGGTGCAGCTCGCAGAGTGGGAAGCCCCATCCCCCTACCCGGTCCAGCTCGCAGAGTGGGCAGCCCCGCCCCCCCTACCCGGTCCAGCTCGCAGAGTGGGCAGCCCCGCCCCCCCTACCCGGTCCAGCTCGCAGAGTGGGCAGCTCCATCCCCCTACCCGGTCCAGCTCGCAGAGTGGGCAGCCCCATCCCCCCCTACCCGGTCCAGCTTGCAGAGTGGGCAGCCCCGCCCCCTTACCCGGTCCAGCTCGCAGAGTGGGCAGCCCCGCCCCCCCTACCCGGTCCAGCTCGCAGAGTGGGCAGCCCCCCCCCCCTACCCGGTCCAGCTCGCAGAGTGGGCAGCACCGCCCCCCCTACCCGGTCCAGCTCCCAGAGTGGGCAGCCCCGCCCCCCTACCCGGTCCAGCTCCCAGAGTGGGCAGCCCCGCCCCCCCCCTACCCAGTCCAGCTCGCAGAGTGGGCAGCACCGCCCCCCCTACCGGTCCAGCTCGCAGAGTGGGCAGCCCCACCCCCCTACCCGGTCCAGCTCGCAGAGTGGGCAGCCCCGCCCCCCCCTACCCGGTCCAGCTCGCAGAGTGGGCAGCCCGCCCCCCCCCTACCCGGTCCAGCTCTCAGAGTGGGCAGCCCCACCCCCCTACCCGGTCCAGCTCGCAGAGTGGGCAGCCCCGCCCCCCCCCTACCCGGTCCAGCTCTCAGAGTGGGCAGCCCCATCCCCCTACCCGGTCCAGCTCGCAGAGTGGGCAGCCCCACCCCCCTACCCGGTCCAGCTCGCAGAGTGGGCAGCCCCATCCCTCTACCCGGTCCTGCTCGCAGAGTGGGCAGCCCCCCCCCCCCCCCTACCCGGTGCAGCTCGCAGAGTGGGCAGCCCCGCCCCCCTACCCGGTCCAGCTCGCAGAGTGGGCAGCCCCATCCCCCCCCTACCCGGTCCAGCTCGCAGAGTGGGCAGCCCCATCCCCCCCCTACACGGTCCAGTTCGCAGAGTGGGCAGCCCCATCCCCCCCCTACCCGGTCCAGCTCGCAGAGTGGGCAACCCCGCCCCTCTACCCGGTCCAGCTCGCAGAGTGGGCAGCCCCGCCCCCTTACCCGGTCCAGCTCGCAGAGTGGGCAGCCCCATCCCCCCCCTACCCGGTCCAGCTCGCAGAGTGGGCAGCCCCGCCCCCCCTGCCCGGTCCAGCTCGCAGAGTGGGCAGCCCCATCCCCCTACCCGGTCCAGCTCGCAGAGTGGGCAGCCCCATCCCCCCCCTACCCAGTCCAGCTCGCAGAGTGGGCAGCACCATCCCCCCCCCTTACCCGGTCCAGCTCGCAGAGTGGGCAACCCCGCCCCTCTACCCGGTCCAGCTCGCAGAGTGGGCAGCCCCATCCCCCCCCCCAACCCGGTCCAGCTCGCAGAGTGGGCAGCCCCGCCCCCCTACCCGATCCAGCTCGCAGAGTGGGCAGCCCCATCCCCCCCCCCAACCCGGTCCAGCTCGCAGAGTGGGCAGCCCCATCCCCCCCCCAACCCGGTCCAGCTCGCAGAGTGGGCAGCCCCCCCCCCCCTACCCGGTCCAGCTCGCAGAGTGGGCAGCCCCATCCCCCTACCCGGTCCAGCTCGCAGAGTGGGCAGCCCCCCCCCCCCCCTACCCGGTCCAGCTCGCAGAGTGGGCAGCCCCGCCCCCCTACCCGGTCCAGCTCGCAGAGTGGGCAGCCCCATCCCCCTACCCGGTCCAGCTCGCAGAGTGGGCAGCCCCATCCCCCTACCCGGTCCAGCTCGCAGAGTGGGCAGCCCCATCCCCGCCTACCCGGTCCAGCTCGCAGAGTGGGCAGCCCCATCCCCTACCCGGTCCAGCTCGCAGAGTGGGCAGCCCCATCCCCCTACCCGGTCCAGCTCGCAGAGTGGGCAGCCCCATCCCCCTACCCGGTCCAGCTCGCAGAGTGGGCAGCCCCATCCCCCTACCCGGTCCAGCTCGCAGAGTGGGCAGCCCCATCCCCCCCTACCCGGTCCAGCTCGCAGAGTGGGCAGCATCCCCCCCTACCCGGTCCAGCTCTCAGAGTGGGCAGCCCCACCCCCCTACCCGGTCCAGCTCGCAGAGTGGGCAGCCCCACCCCCCGACCCGGTCCAGCTCGCAGAGTGGGCAGCCCCATCCCCCCCTACCCGGTCCAGCTCGCAGAGTGGGCAGCCCCATCCCCCGACCCGGTCCAGCTCGCAGAGTGGGCAGCCCCGCCCCCCCCCTACCCGGTCCAACTCGCAGAGTGGGCAGCCCCATCCCCCCCTACCCGGTCCAGCTCACAGAGTGGGCAGCCCCACCCCCCCCAGCCTACCCGGTGCAGCTCGCAGAGTGGGCAGCCCCCACCCCCTACCCGGTCCAGCTCGCAGAGTGGGCAGCCCCATCCCCCCCCTACCCGGTCCAGCTCGCAGAGTGGGCAGCCCCACCCCCCCGACCCGGTCCAGCTCGCAGAGTGGGCAGCCCCGCCCCCCCTACCCGGTCCAGCTCGCAGAGTGGGCAGCCCCGCCCCCCTACCCGGTCCAGCTCGCAGAGTGGGCAGCCCCATCCCCCTACCCGGTCCAGCTCGCAGAGTGGGCAGCCCCGCCCCCCTACCCGGTCCAGCTCGCAGAGTGGGCAGCCCCATCCCCCTACCAGGTCCAGCTCGAAGAGTGGGCAGCCCCACCCCCCCGACCCGGTCCAGCTCGCAGAGTGGGCAGCCCCGCCCCCCCCTAACTCGGTCCAGCTCGCAGAGTGGGCAGCCCCACCCCCCTACCCGGTCCAGCTCGCAGAGTGGGCAGCCCCGTCCCCCCCCTACCCGGTCCAACTCGCAGAGTGGGCAGCCCCGCCCCCTACCCGGTCCGGCTCGCAGAGTGGGCAGCACCGCCCCCCCTACCCGGTCCAGCTCCCAGAGTGGGCAGCCCCGCCCCCCCCCCTACCCAGTCCAGCTCGCAGAGTGGGCAGCCCCGCCCCCTACCCGGTCCAGCTCGCAGAGTGGGCAGCCCCCCCCCCTACCCGGTCCAGCTCGCAGAGTGGGCAGCCCCGCCCCCCCTACCCGGTCCAGCTCGCAGAGTGGGCAGCACCGCCCCCCCTACCCGGTCCAGCTCGCAGAGTGGGCAGCACCCGCCCCCCCTACCCGGTCCAGCTCCCAGAGTGGGCAGCCCCGCCCCCCCTACCCGGTCCAGCTCCAGAGTGGGCAGCCCCGCCCCCCCCCTACCCAGTCCAGCTCGCAGAGTGGGCAGCCCCGCCCCCTACCCGGTCCAGCTCGCAGAGTGGGCAGCCCCGCCCCCCCCCTACCCGGTCCAGCTCGCAGAGTGGGCAGCCCCATCCCCTACCCGGTCCAGCTCGCAGAGTGGGCAGCCCCGCCCCCCTACCCGGTCCAGCTCGCAGAGTGGGCAGCCCCGCCCCCCTACCCGGTCCAGCTCGCAGAGTGGGCAGCCCCGCCCCCCCCTACCCGGTCCAGCTCGCAGAGTGGGCAGCACCGCCCCCCCTACCCGGTCCAGCTCCCAGAGTGGGCAGCACCGCCCCCCCTACCCGGTCCAGCTCCCAGAGTGGGCAGCCCCGCCCCCCTACCCGGTCCAGCTCCCAGAGTGGGCAGCCCCGCCCCCCCCCTACCCAGTCCAGCTCGCAGAGTGGGCAGCCCCGCCCCCTACCCGGTCCAGCTCGCAGAGTGGGCAGCCCCGCCCCCCCCCCTACCCGGTCCAGCTCGCAGAGTGGGCAGCCCCATCCCCCTACCCGGTCCAGCTCGCAGAGTGGGCAGCCCCGCCCCCCTACCCGGTCCAGCTCGCAGAGTGGGCAGCCCCGCCCCCCCCTACCCGGTCCAGCTCGCAGAGTGGGCAGCCCCGCCCCCCCCCTACCCGGTCCAGCTCGCAGAGTGGGCAGCCCGATCCCCCTACCCGGTCCAGCTCGCAGAGTGGGCAGCCCCGCCCCCCCTACCCGGTCCAGCTCGCAGAGTGGGCAGCCCCGCCCCCCCCTACCCGGTCCAGCTCGCAGAGTGGGCAGCCCATCCCCCTACCCGGTCCAGCTCGCAGAGTGGGCAGCCCCGCCCCCCCCTACCCGGTCCAGCTCGCAGAGTGGGCAGCCCCGCCCCCCCCTACCCGGTCCAGCTCGCAGAGTGGGCAGCTCCATCCCCCTACCCGGTCCAGCTCGCAGAGTGGGCAGCCCCACCCCCCTACCCGGTCCAGCTCGCAGAGTGGGCAGCCCCGCCCCCCCTACCCGGTCCAGCTCGCAGAGTGGGCAGCCCCATCCCCCTCCCCGGTCCAGCTCGCAGAGTGGGCAGCCCCACCCCCCTACTCGGTCCAGCTCGCAGAGTGGGCAGACCCATCCCCCCCCGACCCGGTCCAGCTCGCAGAGTGAGCAGCCCCGCCCCCCCTACCTGGTCCAGCTCGCAGAGTGGGGAGACCCATCCCCCCCCTACCCGGTCCAGCTCGCAGAGTGGGCAGCCCCCCCCCCCCTACCCGGTGCAGCTCGCAGAGTGGGCAGCCCCGCCCCCCCTACCCGGTCCAGCTCGCAGAGTGGGAAGCCCATCCCCCTACCCGGTCCAGCTCGCAGAGTGGGCAGCCCCGCCCCCCCTACCCGGTCCAGCTCGCAGAGTGGGCAGCCCCGCCCCCCCTACCCGGTCCAGCTCGCAGAGTGGGCAGCCCCGCCCCCCTACCCGGCCCAGCTCGCAGAGTGGGCAGCTCCATCCCCCTACCCGGTCCAGCTTGCAGAGTGGGCAGCCCCATCCCCCTACCCGGTCCAGCTCGCAGAGTGGGCAGCCCACCCCCTTACCCGGTCCAGCTCGCAGAGTGGGCAGCCCCGCCCCCCGACCCGGTCCAGCTCGAAGAGTGGGCAGCC
>NC_092738.1:10882677-10898371 GCF_047496885.1 Scyliorhinus torazame | reverse complement strand
GAGGTGGGGGGGCGTGTCGATCGAGCGGGGGGGAGGGAGCGGGTCTCGGAGGTGGGGGCGGGCGTGTCGATCGAGCGGAGGGGAGGGAGCGGGTGTCGGAGGTGGGGGGGCGTGTCGATCGAGCAGGGGGAGGTTGAGGGTGTCGGGGGTGGGGGGGGGCGTGTCGATCGAGCGGGGGGAGGGAGCGGGTGTCGGGGGTGGGGGGGGTGTGTCGATCGAGCGGGGGGGGAGGGAGCGGGTGTCGGAGGTGGGGGGGGCGTGTCGATCGAGCGGGGGGGGGAGTGGGCGGGTATCGGAGGTGGGGGCGGGCGTGTCGATCGAGCGGGGGGGGGAGGGAGCGGGTGTCGGAGGTGGGGGGGGCGTGTCGATCGAGCGGGGGGGAGGGAGCGGGTGTCGGGGGTGGGGGGGGGCGTGTCGATCGAGCGGGGGGGGAACGGGTGTCGGAGGTGGGGGGGGGGGGCGTGTCGATCGAGCGGGGGAGAGGGAGCGGGGTGTCGGAGGTGGGGGGGGGGCGTGTCGATCGAGCGGGGGGGAGGGAGCGGGTCTCGGAGGTGCGGGCGGGCGTGTCGATCGAGCGGGGGGGGAGGGAGCGGGTGTCGGAGGTGGGGGGGCGTGTCGATCGAGCGGGGGGGAGGTTGAGGGTGTCGGGGGTGGGGGGGGGCGTGTCGATCGAGCGGGGGGGGAGGGAGCGGGTGTCGGAGGTGGGGGGGGCGTGTCGATCGAGCGGGGGGGGAGTGGGCGGGTATCGGAGGTGGGGGCGGGCGTGTCGATCGAGCGGGGGGGGGGAGGGAGCGGGTGTCGGAGGTGGGGGGGGCGTGTCGATCGAGCGGGGGGGAGCGGGTGTCGGAGCTGGGGGCGGGGCGTGTCGATCGAGCGGGGGGGAGGGAGCGGGTGTCGGGGGTGGGGGGGGCGTGTCGATCGATCGGGGGGGGAGCGGGTGTCGGAGGTGGGGGCGGGCGTGTCGATCGAGCGGGGGGCAGGGAGCGGGTGTCGGAGGTGGGGGGCGTGTCGATCGATCGGGGGGGGGGCGGGTGTCGGAGGTGGGGGCAGGCGTGTCGATCGAGCGGGGGGGAGGGAGCGGGGTGTCGGAGGTGGGGGCGGGCGTGTCGATCAAGCGGGGGGAGGGAGCGGGTGTCGGGGGTGGGGGCGGGCGTGTCGATCGAGCGGGGGGGGGGAGCGGGTGTCGGAGGTGGGGGCGGGCGTGTCGATCGAGCGGGGGGGAGGGAGCGGGTGTCGGAGGTGGGGGCGGGCGTGTCGATCGAGCGGGGGGAGGGAGGGAGCGGGTGTCGGAGGTGGGGGGGCGTGTCGATCGAGCGGGGGGGGGAGGGGGGCGGGTGTCGGAGGTGGGGGGCGGGCGTGTCGATCGAGCGGGGGGGGAGGGAGTGGGTGTCGGAGGTGGGGGCGGGGCGTGTCGATCGAACGGGGGGGGAGGGAGCGGGTGTCGGAGGTGGGGTGGGCGTGTCGATCGAGCGGGGGGGGGAGCGGGTGTCGGAGGTGGGGGGCGTGTCGATCGAGCGGGGGGGAGGGAGCGGGTGTCGGAGGTGGGGGGGGCGTGTCGATCGAACGGGGGGGAGGGGAGCGGGTGTCGGAGGTGGGGTGGGCGTGTCGATCGAGCGGGGGGGGAGCGGGTGTCGGAGGTGGGGGGCGTGTCGATCGAGCGGGGGGGGAGCGGGGTGTCGGAGGTGGGGGGGGCGTGTCGATCGAGCGGGGGGGAGAGAGCGGGTGTCGGAGGTGGGGTGGGCGTGTCGATCGAGCGGGGGGGGAGCGGGTGTCGGAGGTGGGGTGGGCGTGTCGATCGAGCGGGGGGGGGAGCGGGTGTCGGAGGTGGGGTGGGCGTGTCGATCGAGCGGGGGGGGAGCGGGTGTCGGAGGTGGGGTGGGCGTGTCGATCGAGCGGGGGGGGGAGCGGGTGTCGGAGGTGGGGTGGGCGTGTCGATCGAGCGGGGGGGGAGCGGGTGTCGGAGGTGGGGGTGGGCGTGTCGATCGAGCGGGGGGGGAGCGGGTGTCGGAGGTGGGGTGGGCGTGTCGATCGAGCGGGGGGGAGGGAGCGGGTGTCGGAGGTGGGGGGGGCGTGTCGATCGAACGGGGGGGGGAGGGAGCGGGTGTCGGAGGTGGGGTGGGCGTGTCGATCGAGCGGGGGGGGAGCGGGTGTCGGAGGTGGGGGCGTGTCGATCGAGCGGGGGGGGAGCGGGTGTCGGAGGTGGGGGCGGGCGTGTCGATCGAGCGGGGGGGAGGGGGCGGGTGTCGGAGGTGGGGGCGGGCGTGTCGATCGATCGGGGGGGAGCGGGTGTCGGAGGTGGGGGCGTGTCGATCGAGCGGGGGGGGGGAGCGGGTGTCGGAGGTGGGGGCGGGCGTGTCGATCGAGCGGGGGGGAGGGGGCGGGTGGGCGTGTCGATCGAGCGGGGGGGAGGGGGCGGGTGTCGGAGGTGGGGGCGGGCGTGTCGATCGAGCGGGGGGAGTGAGCGGGTGTCGGAGGTGGGGGCGGGCGTGTCGATCGAGCGGGGGGGGGAGCGAGCGGGTGTCGGAGGTGGGGGGGGGCGTGTCGATCGAGCGGGGGGGAGCGTGTGTGTCGGAGGTGGGGGCGGGCGTGTCGATCGAGCGGGGGGAGGGAGCGGGTGTCGGAGGTGGGGGCGGGCGTGTCGATCGAGCGGGGGGGGGGGGGAGCGGATGTCGGAGGTGCGGGCGGGCGTGTCGATCGAGCGGGGGGAGGGAGCGGGTGTCGGAGGTGGGGGGGGCGTGTCGATCGAGCGGGGGGGGGAGCGGGTGTCGGAGGTGGGGGGCGTGTCGATCGAGCGGGGGGGAAGAGAGCGGGTGTCGGAGGTGGGGGCGGGCGTGTCGATCGAGCGGGGGGGGTCCGGGTGTCGGAGGTGGGGGGGCGTGTCGATTGAGCGGGGGGGAGGGAGCGGGTGTCGGAGGTGGGGGGGCGTGTCGATCGAGCGGGGGGGAGGGGAGAGGGTGTCGGAGGTGGGGTGGGCGTGTCGATCGAGCGGGGGGGAGGGAGCGGGTGTCGGAGGTGGGGGCGGGCGTGTCGATCGAGCGGGGGGGAGGGAGCGGATGTCGGAGGTGGGGGCGGGCGTGTCGATCGAGCGGGGCGAGGGGGCGGGTGTCGGAGGTGGGGGGGGCGTGTCGATCGAGCGGGGGGAGAGAGAGCGGGTGTCGGAGGTGGGGGCGGGCGTGTCGATCGAGCGGGGGGGAGCGGGTATCGGAGGTGGGGGGGCGTGTCGATCGAGCGGGGGGGAGGGAGCGGGTGTCGGAGGTGGGGGCGGGCGTGTCGATCGAGCGGGGGGAGGGAGTGGGTGTCGGAGGTGGGGGGCGTGTCCATCGAGCGGGGGGGGGAGGGAGCGGGTGTCGGAGGTGGGGGCGGGCGTGTCGATCGAGCGGGGGGGGAGGGAGCGGGTGTCGGAGGTGGGGGGGGCGTGTCGATCGAGCGGGGGGGGAAGGGAGCGGGTGTCGGAGGTGGGGGGGGCGTGTCGATCGAGCGGGGGGAGAGAGAGCGGGTGTCAGAGGTGGGGGCGGGCGTGTCGATCGAGCGGGGAGGGGGAGCGGGTGTCGGAGGTGGGGGCGGGCGTGTCGATCGAGCGGGTGGGGAGGGTGCGGGTGTCGGAGGTGGGGGCGGGCGTGTCGATCGAGCGGGGGAGGGAGCGGGTGTCGGAGGTGGGGGGGGCGTATCGATCGAGCGGGGGGGGGCGGGTGTCGGAGGTGGGGGGGGCGTGTCGATCGAGCGGGGGGGGGGGAGCGGGTGTCGGGGGTGGGGGGGGGCGTGTCGATCGAGCGGGGGAGGGGGCGGGTGTCGGAGGTGGGGGCGGGCGTGTCGATCGAGCGGGGGGGGGAGGGAGCGGGTGTCGGAGGTGGGGGCGGGCGTGTCGATCGAGCGGGGGGGGGAGCGGGTGTCGGAGGTGGGGGTGGGCGTGTCGATCGAGCGGGGGGGGGGAGGGAGCGGGTGTCGGAGGTGGGGGCGGGCGTGTCGATCGAGCGGGGGGGGAGGGAGCGGGTGTCGGAGGTGGGGGCGGGCGTGTCGATCGAGCGGGGGGAGGGAGCGGGTGTCGGAGGTGGGGGCGGGCGTGTCGATCGAGCGGGGGGGGGGAGGGAGCGGGTGTCGGAGGTGGGGGCGGGCGTGTCGATCGAGCGGGGGGGGGAGGGAGCGGGTGTCGGAGGTGGGGGCGGGCGTGTCGATCGAGCGGGGGGGGAGGGAGCGGGTGTCGGAGGTGGAGGCGGGCGTGTCGATCGAGCGGGGGGGGAGGGAGCGGGTGTCGGAGGTGGAGGCGGGCGTGTCGATCGAGCGGGGGGGGAGGGAGCGGGTGTCGGAGGTGGGGGGGGCGTGTCGATCGAGCGGGGGGGGAGGGAGCGGGTGTCGGAGGTGGGGGCGGGCGTGTCGATCGAGCGGGGAGGGAGGGAGCGGGTGTCGGAGGTGGGGGCGGGCGTGTCGATCGAGCGGGGGGGAGGGAGCGGGTGTCGGAGGTGGGGGCGGGCGTGTCGATCGAGCGGGGGGGGGGAGCGGGTGTCGGAGGTGGGGGGGGCGTGTCGATCGAGCGGGGGGAGGAAGCGGGTGTCGGAGGTGGGGGGGGCGTGTCGATCGAACGGGGGGGAGGGAGCGGGTGTCGGAGGTGGGGGCGGGCGTGTCGATCGAGCGGGGGGAGGGAGGGAGCGGGTGTCGGAGGTGGGGGAGGGCGTGTCGATCGAGCGGGGGGGGGAGGGAGCGGGTGTCGGAGGTGGGGGCGGGCGTGTCGATCGAGCGGGGGGGGGAGGGAGCGGGTGTCGGGGTGGGGGGGGCGTGTCGATCGAGCGGGGGGGGAGGGAGCGGGTGTCGGAGGTGGGGGTGGGAGTGTCGATCGAGCGGGGGGGGAGCGGGTGTCGGAGGTGGGGGCGGGCGTGTCGATCGAGCGGGGGGGGGGAGGGAGCGGGTGTCGGAGGTGGGGGCGGGCGTGTCGATCGAGCGGGGGGAGAGGGAGCGGGTGTCGGAGGTGGGGGGGGGCGTGTCGATCGAGCGGGGGGGGGAGGGAGCGGGTGTCGGAGGTGGGGGCGGGCGTGTCGATCGAGCGGGGGGGGGAGGGAGCGGGTGTCGGAGGTGGGGGCGGGCGTGTCGATCGAGCGGGGGGGGGAGGGAGCGGGTGTCGGAGGTGGGGGCGGGCGTGTCGATCGAGCGGGGGGGGGAGGGAGCGGGTGTCGGAGGTGGGGGGGGGCGTGTCGATCGAGCGGGGGGGGGAGGGGAGCGGGTGTCGGAGGTGGGGGCGGGCGTGTCGATCGAGCGGGGGGGGGAGGGAGCGGGTGTCGGAGGTGGGGGCGGGCGTGTCGATCGAGCGGGGGGGGAGGGAGCGGGTGTCGGAGGTGGGGGGGCGTGTCGATCGAGCGGGGGGGGGTGCGGGTGTCGGAGGTGGGGGGGCGTGTCGATCGAGCGGGGGGGGAGCGGGTGTCGGAAGTGGGGGGGGGCGTGTCGATCGAGCGGGGGGGGGAGCGGGTGTCGGAGGTGGGGGCGGGCGTGTCGATCGAGCGGGGGGGGGAGGGAGCGGGTGTCGGAGGTGGGGGGGGGCGTGTCGATCGAGCGGGGGGGGAGGGAGCGGGTGTCGGAGGTGGGGGGGGGCGTGTCGATCGAGCGGGGGGGGGGAGCGGGTGTCGGAGGTGGGGGCGGGCGTGTCGATCGAGCGGGGGGGGGAGCGGGTGTCGGAGGTGGGGTGGCGTGTCGATCGAGCGGGGGGGGGGGGGGAGCGGGTGTCGGAGGTGGGGGGTGGGCGTGTCGATCGAGCGGGGGGGGAGCGGGTGTCGGAGGTGGGGGGGGGCGTGTCGATCGAGCGGGGGGGGAGGGAGCGGGTGTCGGAGGTGGGGGGGGGCGTGTCGATCGAGCGGGGGGGGAGCGGGTGTCGGAGGTGGGGGGGGGGCGTGTCGATCGAGCGGGGGGGGGGGAGGGAGCGGGTGTCGGAGGTGGGGGGGGCGTGTCGATCGAGCGGGGGGGGAGCGGGTGTCGGAGGTGGGGGGCGGGCGTGTCGATCGAGCGGGGGGGGGGGTGCGGGTGTCGGAGGTGGGGGAGGGCGTGTCGATCGAGCGGGGGGGAGGGAGCGGGTGTCGGAGGTGGGGGGGGCGTGTCGATCGAGCGGGGGGGGTGGGGGAGCGGGTGTCGGAGGTGGGGGCGGGCGTGTCGATCGAGCGGTGGGGGTGGGGGAGCGGGTGTCGGAGGTGGGGGCGGGCGTGTCGATCGAGCGGTGGGGGAGGGAGCGGGTGTCGGAGGTGGGGGCGGGCGTGTCGATCGAGCGGGGGGAGGGAGCGGGTGTCGGAGGTGGGGGTGGGCGTGTCGATCGAGCGGGGGGGGAGGGGGCGGGTGTCGGAGGTGGGGGGGGGCGTGTCGATCGAGCGGGGGAGGGAGCGGGTGTCGGAGGTGGGGGGGGGCGTGTCGATCGAGCGGGGGGGGAGCGGGTGTCGGAGGTGGGGGGGGGCGTGTCGATCGAGCGGGGGGGGGAGCGGGTGTCGGAGGTGGGGGCGGGCGTGTCGATCGAGCGGGGGGGGGAGGGAGCGGGTGTCGGAGGTGGGGGCGGGCGTGTTGATCGAGCGGGGGGGAGGGAGCGGGTGTCGGAGGTGGGGGCGGGCGTGTCGATCGAGCGGGGGGGGGGGAGCGGGTGTCGGAGGTGGGGGCGGGCGTGTTGATCGAGCGGGGGGGAGGGAGCGGGTGTCGGAGGTGGGGGCGGGCGTGTCGATCGAGCGGGGGGGGGGGAGCGGGTGTCGGAGGTGGGGGCGGGCGTGTCGATCGAGCGGGGGGGGAGGCAGCGGGTGTCGGAGGTGGGGGCGGGCGTGTCGATCGAGCGGGGGGGAGGAAGCGGGTGCCGGGGGTGGGGGGGCGTGTCGATCGAACGGGGGGGGAGGGAGCGGGTGTCGGAGGTGGGGGCGGGCGTGTCGATCGAGCGGGGGGGGAGCGGGTGTCGGAGGTGGGGGGGCGTGTCGATCGAGCGGGGGGGGGAGGAAGCGGGTGTCGGAGGTGGGGGCGGGCGTGTCGATCGAGCGGGGGGAGGGAGCGGGTGTCGGAGGTGGGGGCGGGCGTGTCGATCGAGCGGGGGGGAGGGAGCGGGTGTCGGAGGTGGGGGCGGGCGTGTCGATCGAGCGGGGGGGGGGGAGCGGGTGTCGGAGGTGGGGGGGGGGCGTGTCGATCGAGCGGGGGGGGGGAGGGAGCGGGTGTCGGGGGGGGGGGCGTGTCGATCGAGCGGGGGGGGAGCGGGTGTCGGAGGTGGGGGGGGCGTGTCGATCGAGCGGGGGGGGAGGGAGCGGGTGTCGGGGGTGGGGGCGGGCGTGTCGATCGAGCGGGGGGGAGGGAGCGGGTGTCGGAGGTGGTGGCGGGCGTGTCGATCGAGCGGGGGGGGGAGGAGCGGGTGTCGGAGGTGGGGGGGCGTGTCGATCGAGCGGGGGGGAGGGAGCGGGTGTCGGAGGTGGGGGCGGGCGTGTCGATCGAGCGGGGGGGAGCGGGTGTCGGAGGTGGGGGGGGGCGTGTCGATCGAGCGGGGGGGAGGGAGCGGGTGTCGGAGGTGGGGGGGTGTGTCGATCGAGCGGGGGGGGGAGCGGGTGTCGGAGGTGGGGGCGGGCGTGTCGATCGAGCGGGGGGGGAGAGCGGGTGTCGGAGGTGGGGGGGGCGTGTCGATCGAGCGGGGGGGAGGGAGCGGGTGTCGGAGGTGGGGGGGGGTGTGTCGATCGAGCGGGGGGGGGAGGGAGCGGGTGTCGGAGGTGGGGCGGGCGTGTCGATCGAGCGGGGGGGGAGGGAGCGGGTGTCGGAGGTGGGGGCGGGCGTGTCGATCGAGCGGGGGGGGAGGGAGCGGGTGTCGGAGGTGGGGCGGGCGTGTCGATCGAGCGGGGGGGGAGGGAGCGGGTGTCGGAGGTGGGGGGGGGCGTGTCGATCGAGCGGGGGGGAGGGAGCGGGTGTCGGAGGTGGGGGCGGGCGTGTCGATCGAGCGGGGGGGAGGGAGCGGGTGTCGGAGGTGGGGGTGGGCGTGTCGATCGAGCGGGGGGGGGGGCGGGTGTCGGAGGTGGGGGCGGGCGTGTCGATCGAGCGGGGGGGGGGAGGGGGCGGGTGTCGGAGGTGGGGGCGGGCGTGTCGATCGAGCGGGGGGGGGAGCGGGTGTCGGAGGTGGGGGGGGCGTGTCGATCGAGCGGGGGGGGGAGGGGGCGGGTGTCGGAGGTGGGGGCGGGCGTGTCGATCGAGCGGGGGGGGGGGAGCGGGTGTCGGAGGTGGGGCGGGCGTGTCGATCGAGCGGGGGGGGTGCGGGTGTCGGAGGTGGGGGGGGCCTGTCGATCGAGCGGGGGGGGGGAGCGGGTGTCGGATGAGGGGGCGGGCGTGTCGATCGAGCGGGGGGGAGGGAGCGGGTGTCGGAGGTGGTGGGGGGCGTGTCGATCGAGCGGGGGGGAGGGAGCGGGTGTCGGAGGTGGGGGCGGGCGTGTCGATCGAGCGGGGGGGGGGAGGAGCGGGTGTCGGAGGTGGGGGCGGGCGTGTCGATCGAGCGGGGGCGAGGAAGCGGGTGTCGGAGGTGGGGGCGGGCGTGTCGATCGAGCGGGGGGGAGGGAGCGGGTGTCGGAGGTGGTGGCGGGCGTGTCGATCGAGCGGGGGGGAGAGAGCGGGTGTCGGAGGTGGGGCGGGCGTGTCGATCGAGCGGGGGGGAGGGAGCGGGTGTCGGAGGTGGGGGCGGGCGTGTCGATCGAGCGGGGGGGGGGAGCGGGTGTCGGAGGTGGGGGCGGGCGTGTCGATCGAGCGGGGGGGGAGGGAGCGGGTGTCGGAGGTGGGGGCGGGCGTGTCGATCGAGCGCGGGGGGAGGCAGCGGGTGTCGGAGGTGGGGGCGGGCGTGTCGATCGAGCGGGGGGGAGGGAGCGGGTGTCGGAGGTGGGGGCGGGCGTGTCGATCGAGCGGGGGGGGAGGGAGCGGGTGTCGGAGGTGGGGGCGGGCGTGTCGATCGAGCGGGGGGGGGAGCGGGTGTCGGAGGGGGGGGCGGGCGTGTCGATCGAGCGGGGGGGAGGGAGCGGGTGTCGGAGGTGGGGGGCGGGCGTGTCGATCGAGCGGGGGGGGGGAGCGGGTGTCGGAGGTGGGGGGGCGTGTCGATCGAGCGGGGGGGAGGGAGCGGGTGTCGGAGGTGGGGGCGGGCGTGTCGATCGAGCGGGGGGGGGAGCGGGTGTCGGAGGTGGGGGCGGGCGTGTCGATCGAGCGGGGGAGGGAGCGGGTGTCGGAGGTGGGGGCGGGCGTGTCGATCGAGCGGGGGGGGAGGGAGCGGGTGTCGGAGGTGGGGGCGGGCGTGTCGATCGAGCGGGGGGGAGCGGGTGTCGGAGGTGGGGGCGGGCGTGTCGATCGAGCGGGGGGGGAGGGAGCGGGTGTCGGAGGTGGGGGGGGGCGTGTCGATCGAGCGGGGGGGAGGGAGCGGGAGTCGGAGGTGGGGGGAGCGTGTCGATCGAGCGGGGGGGGTGGGAGCGGGTGTCGGAGGTGGGGGCGGGCGTGTCGATCGAGCGGGGGGGGAGCGGGTGT
This sequence comes from Scyliorhinus torazame, assembly GCF_047496885.1. Taxonomy (NCBI): domain Eukaryota; kingdom Metazoa; phylum Chordata; class Chondrichthyes; order Carcharhiniformes; family Scyliorhinidae; genus Scyliorhinus; species Scyliorhinus torazame. The sequence continues at coordinate 10,888,894 of NC_092738.1, read as the reverse complement.
CGGAGGTGGGGGCGGGCGTGTCGATCGAGCGGGGGGGAGGGAGCGGGTGTCGGAGGTGGGGGCGGGCGTGTCGATCGAGCGGGGGGGGAGGGAGCGGGTGTCGGAGGTGGGGGGGGCGTGTCGATCGAGCGGGGGGGGAGGGAGCGGGTGTCGGAGGTGGGGGGCGGGCGTGTCGTTCGAGAGGGGGGAGGGAGCGGGTGTCGGAGGTGGGGGGGGCGTGTCGATCGAGCGGGGGGGAGAGCGGGTGTTGGAGGTGGGGGGGGCGTGTCGATCGAGCGGGGGGGAGGGAGCGGGTGTCGGAGGTGGGGGCGGCGTGTCGATCGAGCGGGGGGGGGAGCGGGTGTCGGGGTGGGGGGGCGTGTCGATCGAGCGGGGGGAGGGAGCGGGTGTCGGAGGTGGGGGTGGGCGTGTCGATCGAGCGGGGGGGAGAGCGGGTGTCGGAGGTGGGGGGGCGTGTCGATCGAGCGGGGGGGAGGGAGCGGGTGTCGGAGGTGGGGGCGGGCGTGTCGTTCGAGAGGGGGGAGGGAGCGGGTGTCGGAGGTGGGGGCTGTGTTGATCGAGCGGGGGGGGGGGAGAGCGGGTGTCGGAGGTGGGGGCGGGCGTGTCGATCGAGCGGGGGGGGAGGGAGCGGGTGTTGGAGGTGGGGGCGGGTGTGTCGATCGAGCGGGGGGGGAGCGGGTGTTGGAGGTGGGGGGGGCGTGTCGATCGAGCGGGGGGGGGAGCGGGTGTCGGAGGTGGGGGGGGCGTGTCGATCGAGCGGGGGGGTGGGAGCGGGTGTTGGAGGTGGGGGCGGGCGTGTCGATCGAGCGGGGGGGGAGCGGGTGTCGGAGGTGGGGGCGGGCGTGTCGATCGAGCGGGGGGGGAGGGAGCGGGTGTCGGAGGTGGGGGCGGGCGTGTCGATCGAGCGGGGGAGGAGGGAGCGGGTGTCGGAGGTGGGGGCGGGCGTGTCGATCGAGCGGGGGGGCGGAGCGGGTGTCGGAGGTGGGGGGGGCGTGTTGATCGAGCGGGGGGGAGGGAGCGGGTGTCGGAGGTGGGGGGGGCGTGTCCATCGAGCGGGGGGGGGGGAGCGGGTGTCGGAGGTGGGGGGGGGGCGTGTCGATCGAGCGGGGGGGGGAGGGGAGCGGGTGTCGGAGGTGGGGGTGGGCGTGTCGATCGAGCGGGGGGGGGGAGCGGGTGTCGGAGGTGGGGACGGGCGTGTCGATCGAGCGGGGGGAGGGAGCGGGTGTCGGAGGTGGGAGCGGGCGTGTCGATCGAGCGGGGGGAGGGAGCGGGTGTCGGAGGTGGGGGGGGCGTGTCGATCGAGCGGGGAGGGGAGCGGGTGTCGGAGGTGGGGGCGGGCGTGTCGATCGAGCGGGGGGGAGGGAGCGGGTGTCGGAGGTGGGGGCGGGCGTGTCGATCGAGCGGGGGGGGGAGCGGGTGTCGGAGGTGGGGGCAGGAATGTCGATCGAGCGGGGGGGGAGCGGGTGTCGGAGGTGGGGGCGGGCGTGTCGATCGAGCGGGGGGGGAGGGAGCGGGTGTCAGAGGTGGGGGCGGGCGTGTCGATCGAGCGGGGGGGGAGCGGGTGTCGGAGGTGGGGGGGGCGTGTCGATCGAGCAGGGGGGGGAGAGGGTGTCGGAGGTGGGGGCGGGCGTGTCGATCGAGCGGGTGAGGGAGGGTGCGGGAGTCGGAGGTGGGGGCGGGCGTGTCGATCGAGCGGGGGGGGAGGGAGCGGGTGTCGGAGGTGGGGTGGGCGTGTCGATCGAGCGGGGGGGGGGGGAGCGGGTGTGGGAGGTGGGGGGGGGCGTGTCGATCGAGCGGGGGGGGGGGCGGGTGTCGGAGGTGGGCGGGCGTGTCGATCGAGCGGGGGGGAGGGAGCGGGTGTCGGAGGTGGGGGCGGGCGTGTCGATCGAGCGGGGGGGGGGGGAGCGGGTGTGGGAGGTGGGGGGGGCGTGTCGATCGAGCGGGGTGGGGGGAGCGGGTGTCGGAGGTGGGGGGGCGTGTCGATCGAGCGGGGGGGAGAGAGCGGGTGTCGGAGGTGGGTGCGGGCGTGTCGATCGAGCAGGGAGGGGGGAGCGGGTGTCGGAGGTGGGGGCGGGCGTGTCGATCGAGCGGGGGGGGAGGGAGCGGGTGTCGGAGGTGGGGGGGGGGCGTGTCGATCGAGCGGGGGGGAGGGAGCGGGTGTCGGAGGTGGGGGCGGGCGTGTCGATCGAGCGGGGGGGAGGGAGTGGGTGTCGGAGGTGGGGGCGGGCGTGTCGGTCGAGCGGGGGGAGGGAGCGGGTGTCGGAGGTGGGGGTGGGCGTGTCGGTCGAGCGGGGGGGGAGGGAGCGGGTGTCGGAGGTGGGGGTGGGCGTGTCGGTCGAGCGGGGGGGGAGGGAGCGGGTGTCGGAGGTGGGGGGGGGCGTGTCGGTCGAGCGGGGGGAGGGAGCGGGTGTCGGAGGTGGGGGTGGGGAGGGAGTGGGTGTCGGAGGTGGGGGCGGGCGTGTCGATCGAGCGGGGGGGGAGGGAGCGGGTGTCGGAGGTGGGGGTGGGGAGGGAGTGGGTGTCGGAGGTGGGGGCGGGCGTGTCGGTCGAGCGGGGGGAGGGAGCGGGTGTCGGAGGTGGGGGGTGGGCGTGTCGGTCGAGCGGGGGGGGAGGGAGCGGGTGTCGGAGGTGGGGGGGGGAGAGAGCGGGTGTCGGAGGTGGGGGGGGCGTGTCGGTCGAGCGGGGGGAGGGAGCGGGTGTCGGAGGTGGGGGTGGGGAGGGAGTGGGTGTCGGAGGTGGGGGCGGGCGTGTCGATCGAGCGGGGGGGGAGGGAGCGGGTGTCGGAGGTGGGGGCGGGCGTGTCGATCGAGCGGGGGGAGGGAGCGGGTGTCGGAGGTGGGGGGGGCGTGTCGATCGAGCGGGGGGGGAGGGAGCGGGTGTCGGAGGTGGGGGGGGGCGTGTCGATCGAGCGGGGGGGGGAGGGAGCGGGTGTCGGAGGTGGGGGGGGCGTGTCGATCGAGCGGGGGGGGTGAGCGGGTGTCGGAGGTGGGGGGGGCGTGTCGATCGAGCGGGGGGGGAGGGGGCGGGTGTCGGAGGTGGGGGGGCGTGTCGATCGAGCGGGGGGGAGGGAGGGAGCGGGTGTCGGAGGGGGGGCGTGTCGATCGAGCGGGGGGGAGGGAGCGAGTGTCGGAGGTGGGGGGGCGTGTCGGTCGAGCGGGGGGGAGGGAGCGAGTGTCGGAGGTGGGGGGGCGTGTCGGTCGAGCGGGGGGAGGGAGCGGGTGTCGGAGGTGGGCGGGGGGCGTGTCGATCGAGCGGGGGGGGAGGGAGCGGGTGTCGGAGGTGGGGGCGGGCGTGTCGATCGAGCGGGGGGGCGGGTGTCGGGGGTGGGGGGGGCGTGTCGATCGAGCGGGGGGAGGGAGGGAGCGGGTGTCGGAGGTGGGGGGCGTGTCGATCGAGCGGGGGGGGGGAGCGGGTGTCGGAGGTGGGGCGGGCGTGTCGATCGAGCGGGGGGAGGGAGCGGGTGTCGGAGGTGGGGGGGGCGTGTCGATCGAGCGGGGGGGGGCAGGGAGCGGGTGTCGGAGGTGGGGGCGGGCGTGTCGATCGAGCGGTGGGGGGCAGGGAGCGGGTGTCGGAGGTGGGGGCGGGCGTGTCGCTCGAGCGGGGGGGATGGAGCGGGTGTCGGAGGTGGGGGCGGGCGTGTCGATCGAGCGGGGGGGGAGGGGGCGGGTGTGGGAGGTGGGGGCGGGCGTGTCGATCGAGCGGGGGGGGCAGGGAGCGGGTGTCGGAGGTGGGGGCGGGCGTGTCGATCGAGCGGGGGGGGCAGGGAGCGGGTGTCGGAGGTGGGGGCGGGCGTGTCGATCGAGCGGGGGGGGCAGGGAGCGGGTGTCGGAGGTGGGGGGGGCGTGTCGATCGAGCGGGGGGGGAGGGAGCGGGTGTCGGAGGTGGGGGGGGGCGTGTCGATCGAGCGGTGGGGGTGGGGGAGCAGGTGTCGGAGGTGGGGGCGGGCGTGTCGATCGAGCGGTGGGGGAGGGAGCGGGTGTCGGAGGTGGGGGGGGGCGTGTCGATCGAGCGGGGGGAGGGAGCGGGTGTCGGAGGTGGGGGCGGGCGTGTCGATCGAGCGGGGGGGGAGGGGGCGGGTGTCGGAGGTGGGGGCGGGCGTGTCGATCGAGCGGGGAGGGAGTGGGTGTCGGAGGTGGGGGCGGGCGTGTCGATCGAGCGGGGGGGGAGGGAGCGGGTGTCGGAGGTGGGGGCGGGCGAGTCGATCGAGCGGGGGGGGAGGGAGCGGGTGTTGGAGGTGGGGGGGCGTGTCCATCGAGCGGGGGGGGGGAGCGGGTGTCGGAGGTGGGGGGCGTGTCGATCGAGCGGGGGGGGAGGGAGCGGGTGTCGGAGGTGGGGGGGGCGTGTCGATCGAGCGGGGGGGGCAGGGAGCGGGTGTCGGAGGTGGGGGCGGGCGTGTCGATCGAGCGGGGGGGGGCAGGGAGCGGGTGTCGGAGGTGGGGGCGGGCGTGTCGCTCGAGCGGGGGGGATGGAGCGGGTGTCGGAGGTGGGGGCGGGCGTGTCGATCGAGCGGGGGGGGAGGGGGCGGGTGTGGGAGGTGGGGGCGGGCGTGTCGATCGAGCGGGGGGGGGCAGGGAGCGGGTGTCGGAGGTGGGGGCGGGCGTGTCGATCGAGCGGGGGGGGCAGGGAGCGGGTGTCGGAGGTGGGGGCGGGCGTGTCGATCGAGCGGGGGGGGGCAGGGAGCGGGTGTCGGAGGTGGGGGGGGCGTGTCGATCGAGCGGGGGGGGAGGGAGCGGGTGTCGGAGGTGGGGGGGGGGGCGTGTCGATCGAGCGGTGGGGGTGGGGGAGCGGGTGTCGGAGGTGGGGGCGGGCGTGTCGATCGAGCGGTGGGGGAGGGAGCGGGTGTCGGAGGTGGGGGGGGGGCGTGTCGATCGAGCGGGGGGAGGGAGCGGGTGTCGGAGGTGGGGGCGGGCGTGTCGATCGAGCGGGGGGGAGGGAGCGGGTGTCGGGGGTGGGGGGGGCGTGTCGATCGAGCGGGGGGAGGGAGCGGGTGTCGGAGGTGGGGGCGGGCGTGTCGATCGAGCGGGGAGGGAGTGGGTGTCGGAGGTGGGGGCGGGCGTGTCGATCGAGCGGGGAGGGAGTGGGTGTCGGAGGTGGGGGCGGGCGTGTCGATCGAGCGGGGGGGGGAGGGAGCGGGTGTCGGAGGTGGGGGCGGGCGAGTCGATCGAGCGGGGGGGGAGGGAGCGGGTGTTGGAGGTGGGGGGGGCGTGTCCATCGAGCGGGGGGGGGGGGAGCGGGGTGTCGGAGGTGGGGGGCGTGTCGATCGAGCGGGGGGGGAGGGAGCGGGTGTCGGAGGTGGGGGCGGGCGTGTCGATCGAGCGGGGGGGGAGGGAGCGGGTGTCGGAGGTGGGGGGGGCGTGTCGATCGAGCGGGGGGGAGGGAGCGGGTGCCGGAGGTGGGGGCGGGCGAGTCGATCGAGCGGGGGGGGAGGGAGCGGGTGTCGGAGGTGGGGGGGGGCGTGTCGATCGAGCGGGGGGGGGAGCGGGTGTTGGAGGTGGGGGGGGCGTGTCGATCGAGCGGGGGGGGGGAGCGGGTGTTGGAGGTGGGGGGGGGCGTGTCGATCGAGCGGGGGGGGAGGGAGCGGGTGTCGGAGGTGGGGGTGGGCGTGTCGATCGAGCGGGGGGAGGGAGCGGGTGTCGGAGGTGGGGTGGGCGTGTCGATCGAGCGGGGGGGGGAGCGGGTGTCGGAGGTGGGGGGGGGCGGTGTCGATCGAGCGGGGGGGAGGGAGCGGGTGTCGGAGGTGGGGGCGGGCGTGTCGATCGAGCGGGGGGGGGGAGCGGGTGTCGGAGGTGGGGGGGCGTGTCGATCGAGCGGGGGGGAGGGAGCGGGAGTCGGAGGTGGGGGGGGCACGTTGATCGAGCGGGGGGGGGGGGTGTCGGAGGTGGGGGCAGGCGTGTCGATCGAGCTGGGGGGAGGGAGTGGGTGTCGGAGGTGGGGGCGGGCGTGTCGATCGAGCGGGGGAGGGAGTGGGTGTCGGAGGTGGGGGCGGGCGTGTCGATCGAGCGGGGGGAGGGAGCGGGTGTCGGAGGTGGGGGCGGGCGTGTCGATCGAGCGGTGGGGGAGGGAGCGGGTGTCGGAGGTGGGGGCGGGCGTGTCGATCGAGCGGTGGGGGAGGGAGCGGGTGTCGGAGGTGGGGGCGGGCGTGTCGATCGAGCGGGGGGGAGGGAGCGGGTGTCGGAGGTGGGGGCGGGCGTGTCGATCGAGCGGGGGGGAGGGAGTG